>NW_027498446.1:0-152101 GCF_021521415.1 Bidens hawaiensis | reverse complement strand
AATCTTTAATCGCAACAATATTGTTGCGAGTGCTTTAAATCGCAACAATGCTGATTACATCACAACAACCTCCATTCGCAACATCTCTCAAACAACTCATTCGCAACATCTCTTATAAAACATCAATCGCAACATTACTTATGACTGCACTGTTCGCAACATCTAAAATCCCTAAACAAATTCCGCAACATCACTTCGAAGAAATCGCAACTTTACTTATATCTTACATGTTGCGAAATGATCAGAAACCCTATATATACCCTAACTGATTAAGGGGCCCTGCTCCGTTAAATTACTTAACTTAAATAACACTTATAGTTCACTTCTGCCCAACGGTGATGTGTACCTAATATTGTTATTTAAGTCCTAATTAAGTATGTCACTTAAAAGTGTATGTCCTAACGTTATCAGACATTCGCATGACTTTAGTTTTGCTTAACTTAAACAACACTTCATGAGTTCACTTCTGCCCAATGGTGATGTGGTAGCTTAACAAAGTTGTTTTAGTCTAACTAGCATAGTCATCTAAAAGATGAGTATCCTAAAATTGCTAGATACTCAAATGACATTAACTTTGCCTTAAATACCTTAAATGTCTCAATTCTGCCCAACGGTGATTTGTTACATTATGTATTGCAAACTTACCTTGTGCATAACAACTTGATTGTTCCAATTCTGCCCAACGGTGATTTGTTACAATTATTTTCGCACAAGAATTTTTATACTTAAATAATACATTTTCTGCCAACGGTGATCTATTTTATTTAAGTATAATAAAATTAATTTTGGTGTTATACTTAAAATTATCACATCTTCATAATGATCCTTACATTAATGATCCTTCATTAATGATCCTAATTTCAGTCTGCCTTATAGATTACCCATAACATAAATCACTCTAAAATTCTTCTATAAAGTTTGAATCTCAAACCTAAATCATCCACTCTTATTACAAAACCTAAGAAGAGTTTTGCTTCTAAAAGGGTCTTATAAAATATGCCCTTTTGAGTCTTGATTATCCTTAAAGACTTGAAATTCTTACTGCTCATTCTGATAAAAGTATTACAGAAAAACACTTGAGCATAATCAGTGGGATAAATAAATATGTCTCTTATGATAATCAAGAACTCCTTACATGATTCCTATCAGGTGAGCAATTACGGATTCTAAAATTCCTAAGACTAACGTTTTTTTTTTTTTCTTTTCTATGGAAATAATAGAATCAAACAATTCCTAAGATGCATGCAAAACACTCTAATTCTAAATAAAAAGGTTAATGGCATTTGTGAATACATCCTAATATTTAATTCCATGACCCATAAACTGAGAGCTTATACATGGAACTTAATGAAGTCTTTTCAGTGTATTACTTTTCCACCAGTACAATTAGATGCCTTAAGAATCAACTATAACACTCAGAAGTACTAAAAGAAACTGAGTGTGTTGCTAGCAATATATGTACAGGAAAAGGAATGCCTAAAATTGGAAAATCAAATGTTATTCACCTTATTACCACTAAACCTTAAAAGAGGATAGTTCTAAAGTCTTGAAACAAAATACAAGTAATGCTTCAGCTCTAAGTTCTCAAAGGGTAAGTCTCACTGCAAAATCATGCCATTAGACTAGGCACGAGCAAAGAGACTATCCATACCTCAAGGGAACAGTTGGCTAAGAAAGGTATGTACCAATTAATGATATTTAACTCCACTAATATTAATATCCCTATTAACACATGTTAGTTGAGTTTAGTTTTTATACGTTTCCTTATCAGAAATCGATAATAATTAAGATGAGAGTCAGTGACTCATTTAATGTAAGGTTGTAAGAACCATAAAAGCTGTTTTGTATTAAGCTTTGTGATACCTTAAACATTCTAGAGTTACTCAGAATTTAGTATCAATACTAAAGCTACATTTTGACAGTTATAAGGTTTTAAATGACCAAAACAAAGTCACTACTAACTAAAACTATCATATTATCGGTCGTTATTATCTGAATAGAAACCTTATAAGATAAAACTAAGCGATGCTACAAATTTCACAACCTTTTGTTATCATAGAAATGAGAATTTAACAAAAGATAAATGAGACTTACGTACTTCATCCATTAAGACCAAAATTTTCATGAGAAATCATGACTCGGTTGACAAAGGATGAATTGCCATTAAATCTCATTCTTAGTGATTTGAAAGCATGTGTTAAATGCCCTAAATATAAACTGGATAAAGGGAGTAAGTGAGGTCCACCATAAGTTAAAATTCACTGCTATTAGTGGAGCTTAGAGAATATCAACTTGTATCTAATCTGTTTCCTACTGGACAAGTTCTTTAAAGAAATCAATTCATATATACTTATCAGTATTCCTTCTAAATATGTTCTTAAAATTTCTTATGAAATATGGACGATAAGGAAATCAAGTCTAAACTGTATGAAAGTTTCCTATGACATGAATCGCCAAACTTGTATGGAGTTTTAGAGGCCTAAAAGATCAGTGGGAGCACTGAGTGTCCTTATATGCAAGAGATGGGGGAGAAACAACTTAATCTACCTCATAAAACATCCCTTGTATAAGACACTGCTCCATTATATCTTGTCTCCTTAACATTTAATGCTACTCCTAACAAATTTGTTGGATACCTAAATATGGGAAAACTTAGATTTCTTACCAAGACTAATTAATATAATCCTCAATTAGAATTTATTGGTCTTCTGATGTTGACCCTAAGCATGCTGAATTCTTACATATTTCTAAGGTCAGTAGGAGCAGTAAAAGTCCTTATCATAACTTGGCTAAGTACAAGACGCGGGGGGAGAGATTGTCGCTTACTTTAACTCCGATTACACCTCTGTACACCATACTGCACCAACTCTTACATACTTAGAAACTAATATTGCTCCTAATATACCTGAAAATATGAAACTCCTTATAAACCCAATAATCAACTCAGGAGGTCATCTAGGTCTCAAAGGCCCTACTAACTTGATGATTATGTACCCTACACTGACTAAAGATTAAATGGATTTTGGAAGGTTTAATGATCCTACCTCTTCTAATTAAACCATTAGTATCAATCAATCTTCTAAAATAGTATAACGTTTGGGATTTGGTTGAATTACCTAAAAGGTAGTCATTACTAACTAAATCTGATGAATAACGTTAATACACTAAAGGTATGATTGATTGATAAAGGTATACTCAAGAGGGAATAAATTATCAAAGAACCTAGTTCCTTGTCTTACAAAAGGTACTTTGAGGATCATCACTGTTCTAGTAGCTTATAATAATTTAGAGCTACATTACATGAACATTAAACAACTTTCCCTAACACTGGCCTACATGTTCGTAAAATAACCTGTAAGTTCTAAACTGAAGGGTAAGAACACTTAGTTTGTAAGTCAATAAAATCCATGTATGGGTTGATGCCAGAATCAATAATGAAATCATAATGCAACTCACTTCATCAAGAACTAAGTGGATTGATTTACCTACCTCAAGATGAGTGGGAGCAACTAATGTAAACTTGTCCTTATATAGATGACATTCTTTGACAAGTATATGGTTACATGAGTCAAGTATTGTTAACGCATATCTTGACCTAATCAATCTCGGAGATACCTCTTATTTAATAGTTATCAAAATACACCGAGATAGGACTCATTAGTTTTATATGTTTTACATGAAACGGGTCCTTACACTTGTAACATACAATATTGCTCTCCTTTAGAGGCTAATAGGATAAATGAGATTATTTCCTTATACATCATTAATTAGATGCCTTAAGAAGGTTCAAATCTATACTCGTTTAGTATTGGTCACATTGCTAAACACTAGACTAATTATTTCTATTGTGAAGCATCTGATAAAATATCACAATATCTCTAAGAAACGAGACACAATAATTTAAAGAAGAAGAAGTGAGAACTAAAAAACGGTTGCTACTAATATTCTAACTTTGTCAACTTCTGGGGTATATCCTTATGTCGGCAGACATTACTATCTCATGAAGGAGTCCTAACTAACTGATAACAACGACCTAAGTTATAATGACATAATATGTTGCTGATCATAACGCAACGTGTCACTAAATGTTGTTGGAAAACTTTATCAGTTGACTCATAATTTATTAACTTCATATAAATCCAATATTGAAGACTTATTGTGATAAAGTCAGCTACCCTTATTTCTTGAACAGTAACAGTTCAAGCGGAGCTGCATTAGAATTCGATACAAGTCTAAATTATTGTTCGCTTATGACTTAAGAACAAATAGAGGAAACTAAACTTTTGTATCGAATGCATTCATGATATGCTTATGGATCCACTAATTAAAGGTCTGTCACCCATAAGTCTCCTAAATGGCCAATAATAGAGACGGGTTTTACCAATGACCAAGCGCAACTGCGTATCGTACTATGAATGATTAATTATTAATTTTTCCTCATACGTTGAAAATTTGTTTTGTCTCTAAATACGTTCATGCATGCCTAAAGACGTATAGACACTAATTATACAAATCAACGGTAAGGGCTTATTTGTCAATTTGATCCTAAAGTTAGGTTTTAATTTGAGTTGTAGTATGATTAATGGGGGTCCTGAGTCGAATATTGATTCAACGACTGTATTTCTCTGCTGCAATTTGGGTTTAGAACTAAAATGAGTATTAACCTCTGATCAGACTAATCTAATGCTCATAATAAATAATTACTAGGCCAAGTGGGAGAATGTTAGAATAAATATATTTTATATATATTTATATATGGCCCTTATAATTATTTATCTTATTATTGATCATTGACCTAAATAACCTTATGTTTATAACTGGTAAATCTTGATGGACGGAATTACCCTTACTAACATTAATAGGGTTTCCTCTTGGGTGTATATATAGAGAGCTTATTAGAGAGGTTAATAACTAATGATGAATAATAACACCATAAGAATCATCCCCTACCTCTCTCTCTCAAATCGTGTTCATCAAGAACACCTAATCTCCATCCTAATCCATACACCCTAAAGGGGAACTCGATCAGATTAAGAAGATGTCAATCTCAAACATCACTGATTATCAGGTATTACATATTTCCTTGTTTACATTATATCATCGATTATAGAAACTGATCAACACAAGTGCATATTAATAAGTTTCATTCCCACATTGTTTGATTATTTTTACTGCTAAAAAATAAATGAAAGCTTGTGGTTATGACTTTCGTGTTCCACCAACGAGACGAGCTCTTTTCTTATAAATGGGATATTGGTGCTCCTTTGTCTTTATATCAAACCATTCTATTTGATAAATAACTCTTATCCAAACTCATAATTTTTTTAACCCATCACACAGCTATTTTCTTAAATGTCATCTGTTACATGCTCATGGTTTTTCGTGGATTTGCAGGAACTGTTGGTACATGTATGTCAGTAGTCATAGTCTAGCATTTGTAATCGAGTCTGTAATGTAATATGTTTTGTTTATGTTTGTTTTGTAATGCGCGAAGTTGTCAACAAGTTCGCTATGGCGAACTTGTTGAATCAGCGAAGTTATTGACAACTTCGCCTGTGGCGAAGTTGTCGTGTTTATATACTGTTTCAGACGAAACAGTTTGAGGTTGTTCGTTTAGGGTTTTCGTTTCAGTTTTCAGTAACCGAGTTACGTGTCATAGTCTGTAACGGTGACCTCGGGTCACGTGTTTGTTATCAATATAACGTGGTTGGTTTATTGCTTGTGTGTTCGATCTCTACATACTCTACACTCGTATCTACCTACGCAGGGATTCCGCACCTGCGTTGTTAGAGACATCCCGTGTACGATCCGTCTAGGAACCTACAATTGGTATCAGAGCCAATCGGCTCGATTGTGAGGTTCGGGATTTCACGCGGGTGTAGAAAACGTCTCGTTTGACCTATTCGCGAGACGTGTTTTTGTTGGGATTGAGTTTTGCTAGTGCTTGACAGTCATTTTCAAGCCTTTGCATTGATCGGGAGCTGCTGGATTGACGAAATCAGATCTGAACAAACTTCCCTGTTCATCGGGCGAAGTTACCGTTCATCGGGCGAAGTTACCATTCTTCAGGCGAAGTGCCGTCGCTGGAATTAGGGTTTTTGGCGAAGATATAGATTAGCGAAGTTAACTACAACTTCGCTCACATTCATAAGTTCGCCTTAGCGAAGTTATCCGCAACTTCGCTTCAAACCCAAGTTCGCTCAACTCATAAGTTCGCCAGAAGCTAAGCGAAGTTATTCTTAACTTCGCCCCAAATCAAGCGAATTTAAGATCTCAGCGAAGTTCTCTTTCAGCGAAGTTAACCTCAAGCGAAGTTATTCTTAACTTCGCCAACTGAGCTGTTTTTAATATTTTTTTGTTTTCTTATCAGGTTATTCAGGTTTTTGCAAGGATGTCATCGATCAATATCTCCGATTTGGTCAAGATGGAGGTAGAAGCGGGGGTCTGCCACTAAGGCCCCGAGGCTGATGAAGGGAACTGACTTCGTGGCATGGAAGGACAGATTCATCCAATACATCAAATACCAGGATGCCAAAATGTGGGTGTGCATCCAGGATGGATATATCCCTCCAACTGCGCAATACGAAGGTCGCGATGTGGTTAAGAAGTACAGCAAAATGGAGGACGAAGAGAAGAAAATGTACGAGGCCGAAAGCAAGGCCCATGCTGCGATAACAATGGCACTTCCTCAAGAGGTTCTCCATACGTTCCGAAAGTACACTTCTGCGAGAGAGCTTTGGGATGCTCTTGAAAATAGATTCGAGGGGAATGTGGGTATACGTGCATCAAAGATCAAACTCTTAAAAACCCAGTTCTCCGTCTTCAAATTTTTGAAGAACGAATCACTGGATGATATTATCACCAGATACTATCATCTAATGACAGAGCTCAGCAATTATTCAATTGCTTACCGAGAAGAAGAGATCGTTGAAAAGCTTCTCGATGCTCTCCCACCGAAGTGGGAAATGTACACCGTCCTTATGAGGGAAGACAGAGACTTTCCAACCTATGATCTAGAAACAGCAGTAAACAAGCTCAGAACTTATGAGCTTAATATGGTTCGAAAGGAAACACCAACAGATCAGATACAAGACCCTGGTATGTATGGTGCAAAGGTCAACTCAGGCTCAAGTTCAAGGCCTGAATCTGCTGCTTATTACTCTAAAGGGGAGTCAGGCTCTGACTCGTCTCATGAAGGAAAAGTTTCTGTAAACACGAATGGTGATGTATGTTTCGTTGCTGGAGGATCTAGTACTTCAAAGCCTCAAGCATCCACAAGTAGTTTTTCTGCAAATGCATCTAGCAATAGTTATTCCAAGATGCCTATGAGTGTAAAAATCTGCTGAAGAGCAGTTTGCAGTCTATGCATCATTTATTGCTTCCTATGAAAACTACATCCAGGGGAAGATTGTGGACCCTGCTGTTCTGGATGAGGATTATGACCAGATCGATGCTGATGATCTGGAGGAGATGGATTTGCAATGGCAAATGGCCATGATAGTGAGGAGAGTCAAGCGTTTCATGAATAAGACGGGGAGAAAGTTTGTTGGTGGTCGGCCCGGGTTCGACAAGTCCAAAGTAAGGTGCTATAATTGTCAACAGTACGGGCACTTTGCCAAGGAATGCAGAAATGAGAGGGTTGAACGAGGACAAGGTCGACCTACACAACACTCAGGAGTTAACAGAGAGATAAATGCCATGTTGACCAGAGAGGCAGGAGAGTACAACTGGAATCAACGCTCAAGTGGTTCTGGTGAGCAAGCAAACATGGCTGAGTCTGAAGCTGAAGAATGTGAGAAGGTTGAAGAAATTGAGAAAGCAAATGAAGGAGAAACCGCTTTCATGGCAAATGACAAAGATAATCGCTCCGAGGTAAGTCCTAAAACTATTTGTACTAGTTGTGAGAATTTGTCTGAGCAACTTAAAACAATAACTGATCAGTATGTCCATTTAGATGCTGACTTTAAAACTATTAAAGAAGATCACCATTTTACGAAAGCAAGAGAAACGAGTTATAAAATTAAAATAAAAGCATGTGAAAAAGACGTTCAAAGCTTAAAAATTAAACTTGCTGAGAAAATTGAAATAATTGATCTTAGTTATGAAGTTTTGGAGGAAAAAACTAAAGTGATTGCTGATCGGGATAAACAGATTGCTGACCACCAGGTAAAGGTGGTGGAACTGAACCGCAAACTTGAGCAGTTCAGGAATTCCTCGGCCATCCTTGATCACCTCGTGAGTGATCCAGGTACCTCTGCAAAGAGGGGAGGAATCGGATATAATGAAGTTCCACCACCCTTTAACCACAACTATACTTATAATCCGAGTGTTCAGAAATCTGTTGATTTCGAAGTTCCTCAGACAACTCCAATCAAGATTACAAGTGTAAAACCAAATGTTAGCTGTGGAGAAACAAGTTCGAAAGTTTCTAATGTGAATATTTCTGTTTCGAGTCCAGTCTCATCGGATTCGGATAAGTTGTCCGAATCTGATCAGACAAAAGAGAAGGTAGGGTTACCCACCGATGGAGATAAAAATAAAGTTTCTAAAAAGAGTTCTCCACTCAATCCGTACGTCCCACCTTATGTGAGACGAACGGCTGGTAACACTACCTCTACATCCAAACCAACATTTGACAAGAAATTGGAGAGTCGGTGTTGCTTTAGATGTAACAAATTAGGGCATTTAGTTGCAGATTGCCCTCTGGAGCCAAGATTAAGAGGTGTGAAGCCAAATAAAACTGAGTATAAGCGTCATTTTGTTACTGCTAAAAATGATAACTTTAAAAAATGCCAAAATGTAACGAATTCAAGTTTTCATAAAAACCAACCTCAGTTTTACAACCAAACCTCAAGATATAACTCCGTCAATTCTCAAAGGTTTGGAAGGCATTACACACAATCTGCAGGGAGATTCCCTAACAGGACTTACAGAAATTATCCTGTTGCTAACTTAAGAGAGCCAGGGTACGGGACGTATCGATCCAAGACCAATTGGTCTTGGGTCCCAAGATTCTAACTCTTTGTTTTATTGTGCAGGAACAGTTGAACAGGGCTGCAAACAATCTTTGGATTATAGATAGCGGCTGTTCCAGGCACATGACAGGCAACAAACACTTGTTGCAAGACTTAAAACCTGTTCAGGGAGCTAGAGTTAGTTTTGCTGGTGAAAGCGGAGGAAGGATTACCGGTAGAGGAACTGTGTCGAATGGGAGAATGACACTTGAAAACGTAAATTTTGTGGAGGAATTAAAGCACAATCTGCTGAGTGTGTCGCAGATCTGTGATAAAGAATACACTGTCCATTTCACTAAGAATGAAGCGATTGTATTGAAGCCTGGTTTTCATATACCAGTAGAATGGATAGTAATGAAAGCTCCACGTGAAACGAATACATATGTGATGGATATGAGGTCTACTGAAATGGCCACCGGAGAATCCTGTTTAATGACGAAGGCAAGCGAATCAGAATCAGAATTATGGCACAGGAGAATGGGACATATTCATCTTCGTAAGATGAACTTCATTGTCAAAAATGGGCTTGTGATGGGCGTTCCCTTAAAGAGTTTTAACTTCGAAGATAAATGCATAGCGTGCAAGAAGGGAAAACAACACAAGAAAAGCCATCTCACCAAGACGATCAACTCAATTGCTGGTACTCTAGAACTACTTCATATGGATCTCTTTGGTCCGGTGAATGTACAAAGTCTAGGTGGTACTTCTTACTGCTTGGTGATCACTGATGACTACTCGCGATACTCGTGGGTATATTTTCTGAAAACGAAAGACGAGACGACTCAGATGGTGAAGAATCTAATTACAAAAGTCGAGAACGTCATGAGTAAATCAGTTAAATTCATCAGAAGCGACAATGGGACAGAGTTCAAGAACTTTGAGATGGAAATCTTTTGTCTTCAGAAGGGTATTGAGCATCAATACAGCGCTCCGTATACTCCACAACAGAACGGAGTAGCTGAAAGGAAGAACCGAACGTTGATTGAAGGAGCCAGAACTATGCTGGCAGACTCAAAGCTTCCTGTGATGTTCTGGGCTGAAGCAGTTGCTACAGCCTGCTATGTTCTAAATAGGGTGTTAACAGTTAAGAAACTTGGAAAAACTTGTTACGAGCTTATGCACGGAAGGAAGCCCAACTTGTGCGGTCTTGAACCATTTGGGTCTCCTTGTTCGATTTTGAAGACTAATTCGAAATTTGGTGAAGTAGCTGATGAGGGAATCCTTGTCGGTTATGTTGTTGGGACTCCCAACAGACGGGTCTTCAATACGTCGACTTGCAAGGTGGAGGTGGTTTGTAACACCGACATTACTAGTTACCAACCGCCAAAACCAAGCAATGGACCTGCTGAGCTTTTCGACTATGTTAAACTTTTTAAGTCGTTTAACGTACCTAATTTGGAAATTTCTGAAGAAGACGAAAGAGCTGTGACGAAGATGATACTTGATGAGGAAGAGAATATTTTGCAACATCAGATTTTTGAGAAATCAAAACCTTCCACATCAAACACGATCGATACCCCTGCGGCCTCAACTGAAGATGAATTTATTAATCCTTTTCACTCTCAGCCAGAAACAACCATAGATGAGATCTCTTCGAACTTGGAAGACAATTTGCATGTCGGTGCTGTTCCGACCACGAGAATTCACAAAGATCACCCATTGGAGAACGTTATAGGTGATGTGTCCTCGAGTGTACAAACCAGAAGTAGCCTGAATGAGCACACCTGTGTTTATTCAAGTATAAAAGAAACAGGTATAATGAATGAATGTTTGTACTCCTGCTTTATAAGCCAAATTGAACCAAAGAATTATCAAATGGCTTTAAAGGACAGCTCGTGGGTCGAAGCCATGCAAGAAGAGTTGGCTCAGTTCAAAAAAATGGAAGTTTGGACTTTGGTTGAGAAACCAAAGAATGTGCATGCTATAGGCACGAAATGGGTGTTCAAGTGCAAGAGGGATGAAAAGGGGATTATCGTGAGAAATAAGGCGAGGCTGGTGGTTAAAGGTTTTAATCAACAAGAGGGTATTGACTACAATGAGGTTTTCGCTCCTGTTGCCCGGTTAGAAGCGATTCGATTGTTTTTGGCGTTTGCTGCATCTAAAAAGATGAAGGTGTTTCAGTTAGATGTGAAGAGCGCGTTTCTTAACGGGAAAGTTGATGAGGTTGTGTTTGTTGAGCAACCTCCGGGTTTTCCTGACCCAGACTTTCCGGATCACGTATACAGGTTGAGCAAGGCGTTATATGGGTTACATCAGGCACCTCGTGCCTGGTATTCAACGTTATCGGACTACTTGCTGGAAAATGGTTTTGAAAGGGGATTGATTGACAGTACGCTGTTTGTGAAGAGAGAAGGATGTGACTTCTTACTGGTTCAAGTCTACGTGGATGATATCATTTTTGCTGCATCAAGAGTATCCATGTGTCAGGATTTTGAGGCTGTCATGAAGAAACGATTCGAGATGAGTGCTATGGGTGAACTAACCTTCTTTCTAGGATTGCAGGTTGATCAGAAGAAGGATGGGATGTTCATTCATCAAACAAAGTATGTTCATGATGTGCTGAAGAGATTCAAGATGGAGGACAGTTCTCCATATGACACCCCAATCTGCGTCAATCACAAATTGGGCGCTGAATCAGATGGTGACGCAGATGTGGACCCTACTCTGTATCGGGCGATAATAGGTTCATTAATGTACTTAACTGCTTCTAGGCCCGATATAATGTTTTCTGTTTGTCTTTGTGCTCGTTTTCAGGCAAACCCAAAGGAATCTCACATGAAAGGTGTGAAGAGGATTTTGCGGTATCTTAAGGGCAAGCCGAAACTAGGGTTGTGGTACCCAAAGGGGGGAGACGTTGAACTGGTGGCGTATACAGATTCTGATTATGGTGGCTGTAATCAGAGTCGGAAGTCAACAACAGGAGGCTGTCAGTTTCTTGGAGGAAGATTAGTTTCCTGGCAGTGCAAGAAACATACATCAGTTGCAATTTCAACATGCGAAGCTGAATACATGGCAGCATCCAACTGCTGCTCTCAGGTTTTGTGGATTCAGCAACAATTGCGCGACTATGGTCTGAATTTCTTACTTACTCCTATTTTAATTGATAACACTGCCGCCATCTCAGTAATTAACAATCCCGTGAAGCACAGTAAAACTAAGCATATTGACATTCGTCATCACTTCATACGGGATTGTGCTGAGAAGAAACTGATAAAGATCGAAAAAGTTGATACACTTGAAAATTTTGCTGACTTGTTTACAAAAGCGTTTGATAAATCCAGATTTCAAAACCTAATTGAGCTAAACGGGATGATCAATCCCGAGTAACCATGTCGTTGGTTTAAAAAAAAAAAAAAAAAAAAAAAAAAAAAAAAAAAAAAAAACATGGGTCATTTTTGCTTAATATTAGTCGGTTACCTCAGTTTGATGGACATATCCTAGGATATGTTTTGGTCCTCGTTTCAACTTAGAGAATGAGGATAGCCATTAACCGGAAGACTGAAAGTGACCGGTGCAGCTATGACGTGTGTTCTTTCAGTTGCTGAAAATTAGTCGGTCATACTTAGTAAGAAGGACACATACTTGTATGTGGTCGGTCCAGTTGATCCATTGGATCTTCAGGATAGCCGTTTACCTGACGACTTTGACGTGATTGGGGCGATTGAATTTAAAGTTTTTTTTAAGGGAAATGAAATTAATTTTCAAGTCTGTTACTTCGTATGAAGTTCTATGCTGTGTTTAACAGAAAATTGATCCAACCTTGGAAAATGATATATATACTAATCGTGTGTGCTTAACTAGTGAAGTTATTAGGCTTAAAAGGCTTTAGAACAGTCATTGTATGTCGTGGTAATTTTTATGGTGCGTAAAAGTGTATGTGATACTAACTTAAACTACTCGAATTTACGTGGAAACTCCTTAAGAGTTTTGAATGTCTTCACACATATCTTTCCGAATGATAGGCAGAAAAGCGACTACCCAGTCATACACGAGCCCCTGAGTGATCTGATTCCCGTGAAGAAAGCATTTCAAGACACTGCAGTGATCCAGATTCGGGACTTGCAGTAGTTTAATACTCCGAAGTCAATAAGAATGTTTGGTTAAAAAAAAAAAAAAAAAAAAAAAAAAAAAAAAAAAAAAAAAAAAAAAAAACATGTATATTTTTAGTACTTATGAGACATAGTAACAATCAAGACTTCTCATGTCTGGAGTAAGAAGAGAACGGGAAGCAGTCAACGAGTATATACAAGTTAATCAGACATTATGGGTCGAAGTCAATTCGGGGTGACTTGGGTATAGCCAAATACGCTTTGAGAATAGATAGAAGACACCATTATCTCTGAGATGTTGCCAACTTAAATTTTTGAGCTTAACTGAACCTTAATCCGTATCACAGAAACGATGAAAACCATTTACGTTATTTACATGCTTACAACCTGTGTCTCTATGTCATAATACAGCCAAACACGGATCTAAGTGACAGTCACATCGTTAGTATGATTCCTGTTAGGATCTTTTCTAAAACGTAGTGGTCCCTGACTAAACTGAAATTTGATCCCTTATTTCGTTAAAATTTTTCTAAGTTTTTTTTTTTAGTTTTTGTAGTTATATTATTTTATTGTTGGTTACTGGGTCTTGATCATATTTGTTTAACTCTTTTCGGTAATTTCTAAGGTTAAATTCAGGATTATTCAAACTTAAAGGGCTGATTTTGAAAATTACGGGCGAAGTTGTTGAATTCAGCGAAGTTGTGCTTAACTTCGCCTTGGCGAAGTTAAGCGTAACTTCGCCTGAACCAACTCTGCCCTATATAAGGGATTGTAAACAGTAAACTGTATACTTTTTCTCGATTTACCGGCGAACTTGTTCTCAAAACCAATACATCCGGATCTTGTTATTCACTTTCGATTTCGATCTTGTGTTCCTTGTTTCTACTATACTAGTGGTATGTGTCGTCAATAACATCCTATCTTTCTCGTTATAGTTTCACCCGGTTCGAGACCTCGGGTCGTCGAACCTTAGAAACCAAGTTTTCCGACCTCACGTTACGTGTTCATGGACGACCTTTTCGTCCTAACACCATTGAAATATGTTGGACTTCATTGTTGGATCGTTAAATCGGTCCGAAACATCGGATAAACCTTGTTTGAATCTGAACAGTCGCCGTTTCAGATTCAGGCGAAGTTAAGGTTTACGCGAAGTTATTCTCAACTTCGCCAGTGGCTTAAGTTCGCCTTCAGCGAAGTTATCCACAACTTCGCTTGAAGCTTAATTTCGCCTATGGCGAAGTTATCCATAACTTCGCCTTGAACATAACTTCGCCTATTTCAAATTTTTTATAAGTTTATAGACGAACTTACAGATGAAGCGAAGTTGTTCCCAACTTCGCCTCAACTTTAAATTCACCTGTACATCACAACTTCGCATATGGTTCACAGCGAACTTGTGAGATGATTATATGGTCTCTAACTTGAATTGGTTTGTGCAGATATGGCTGCTGTTGGAGGTGCTGGAAGTGATGATGGTGATGAGCAACGACAATTCTTCCCAGCTCATAACCAATACATCACTTTGGATCCAGACGCACGAGGCGTTGAAGACTATAGGGAGATTATCACATTTCTCCAACGATCACGAGTTTTTCACGCGATCACTAATACACTACCCATATCTCTGCTCAACATTCAAGATTTCTGGCAGACGGTGTATTATGATTGCAGACCTGAGCCTCCAGTGATGCGAGCAACTGTCAATGGTCAAGATATACAGTTTTCCTCGGAAGACATACGGTTGGCTCTGCAGTTCGGTGATGAAACGAGAGACGACCCAACGGAATTCGTAGCTCCTTTCCGTGACGGAGCTTACTTAAGGATGGGTTATTCGGGTCCGCTGGGGGACTCGCAGAGGAGGAAAGGCTTTCTGCTGGATCAATGGCGCTTTTTGATGCATGTGTTGATAGTATGCATGTCCGGCAGAAAGGCAGGAACAGATGGGATGGGTGCGACGATGCAATCGGCTATGATTGCGCTGACTTACAACCGCAGATATTCGTTTAGTCAGCTAATCTTTTACGAGATTGATCGTCAGAGACGGGCGACGGCGCGCGAGCGTTTTATTATGTATCCTCGGTTCCTACAAATGATTATCAATCATGTCGCTCCGTCTGTACCGCAAAGACGCCCTATCAGATACGTTGAGTGCGTAACAAAACGTATCTTTGCTCAGTGCAGAACGTCGAGCACTCGAAGCAACCCTGAGCGGCGTCCCAGGCATACTCCACTTTTCGGGTATCTCATTAACCCGGAGTATGTTCCTGCAGGAGGGGACGAGTTCAGGGATCCGCAACCACATCAGGCGGCAGCACCTCATGCTGTATCAGCTGCGCCTGTTGTATCTTCTGCTGCTGTGCCAGCTACTATATCTCAGGCTGTGTCCACTGCTGAAAACGTTGATCTAGATGCTGCTTTTAGTGGACATGGTTTGTTTGATATGGATGTCTCGGGTCCTCAGTTTATGGATGTAACCAGAGCAGCTACTTCGGTAGCTGACTCTGATCTAGACGAGACGTTTGCTGAGGCAAGAAGGCTTATGGTGTCTCGTGAACGGACTACGGGAAAGAGGCCGAGAACTGTGGGGGAGGATGAGGATGAAGTGGATGAAGAGGAGGCAGTACAGATTGTGCTAAGACGCTCAAGAAGAGAACAGAGAGGGATAGGTTCGGGAGCTGGAGAATCTTCAAGATTAGTACGTTTTGCTCCACCTGCCTTATCTGGTATGTCTCTTATTCCTACTACTGCACAGGTTTCAGCGATCGAGACGTCGGCACCAACAATTGTGTCCCTACCACCTCAACCGCTTAATCCACCGGTGGTAGTTGCACGGTTTGTGGAGTCGACAATCACCTCTACTGCAGGGTTACCAAGTGTACCACCTGCGGTCACTTCTGCTGATGTTCCACCAACTCCATTGCCTACTTCAGATACCGAGAGGATTCTTTCGCTAGAGCGGATTGTTGCTGAACAGTCAAAGACTATTGACCGCCTAGTGGAATCCAATCGACTACAAGCTGCCCTCCTGGTAGAACATGGACGAATAATAGATGCCTTCAAGGATTACTTGGCATCTCAGGGGGAGAAGTCGTGTAGGGGCGATGAGTTGAGAACGAAAAGACGAGAAGATCATGACGATGATCCCAATGCACCTTCAGGTGCAGGTGATGAGCTGCCAAGAACCTCTCAGGCTCTTGGAGCTTCCACAACTGAGGGGGAGTCTACAAATGCAGCTGGTGATGATGTTGTAGTTGTGGATGACGACGCTGATGTTGAAGACGTTATTGATGCGTTGAAGGAGTTGGATGAGGAGGAGGACGATGAGTTGATGGATGATGATGACGTGTTGCCTATGGATGAGATTGAGAGGATTGGAGAACAGATTAATGTGGAAGATGTGTTAGAAGAAGGTGAGATTGTAGATGAGTCAGTGGAACATGAGATTCCAGCTGTTGAGAGATCAGAATTGGGGGATGAGAGTGTGATAGAAGATACAGTATGGGAGGAGCAGCCGAACTGGAAAGAAGGCTGTGCTCAGTGGTTTGTTAAAACCAAGAAGCCTGCAGTGCCAACGATGTTCAGAAAGACTTATAATATAAAGGGCTATGCAGAGTCAAAGAAAGGAATCATATGCTGGTTGTACGACAAAGAGCTGAAACTATTTGTGATCAAACGGTACGACGGCATTCAGTACTTTAAGAGATTGTTGAGATCTCTGAATTCCTTACCAGAATGTGAGGTGAGAGATTTAGCGAGATTGGGGCTGATCAATAGAAGTAATGATGATATGGCAAGAATCATTGGGAAGATCGTCTGGAAAGAAGCCATTAAAGACAAAAAGTTTGAACTCCTAAAGCCTCAAAAAGGAAAGTTGATAGAAGACAAAGATCGTGGAATGAGGGCTGACGGCAAACCTTGGATGGTAATGAAGTATAAACCAGTCCGTCATTTGAAAGAAGTACCGATGAAAGTTATGCCCAAGAACGTCCTAAAAGATTTAAAATGGTGGTACGTGGATTGTGAGACAGCTGAGGCGGTAATGGAAGATGAGGATGAACAAGAAGTACTTCGGGTGTACGACCCGATGCATCTTGTTAATCTATCGAAGGATGATTTGAAAGTGCTCAACGAGAAGAAGATCTTCTACATTCCTGCTTGGAAGGATCAAGCTAGGAAATATCAAAGGGTAGTGTCGGTATGTGTGAGAGAAGGGGCGCACGCGTAGAGGTAAAGATTACATGACTCAAGATTTGAAGATCAAGATATGAAGCTACTGCCAAGGGGGAGTCTGTTGGTACATGTATGTCAGTAGTTCATAGTCTAGCATTTGTAATCGAGTCTGTAATGTAATTATGTTTTGTTTATGTTTGTTTTGTAATGCGCGAAGTTGTCAACAAGTTCGCTATGGCGAACTTGTTGAATCAGCGAAGTTATTGACAACTTCGCCTGTGGCGAAGTTGTCGTGTTTATATACTGTTTCAGACGAAACAGTTTGAGGTTGTTCGTTTAGGGTTTTCGTTTCAGTTTTCAGTAACCGAGTTACGTGTCATAGTCTGTAACGGTGACCTCGGGTCACGTGTTTGTTATCAATATAACGTGGTTGGTTTATTGCTTGTGTGTTCGATCTCTACATACTCTACACTCGTATCTACCTACGCAGGGATTCCGCACCTGCGTTGTTAGAGACATCCCGTGTACGATCCGTCTAGGAACCTACAGGAACACCTTAAACAAAGTGACATCTCATTCATATTCAGGTTACAGTAATCTATGGACCCCCTACATTTTTATTTTTTTTCAGAAATTTTTTGTCAGTTGTGGAAATTTGTTTTGCAAGTGTATATTGGTATTTTTATTTCATGTTTTTACTGAATGCTTCAACAAATATTACTCATTTTTTATGTCATTACATTTTATTGGGTTCTGAAGTTTTAGACTGTGTAGGGTGCTGATGATTCGATTCTATATGGTTGCTGTTTAGTAGCGGATAAATTGGCGCAAAAACTGTCCAGATTAATTATCATGCAATGTCTTATGGAGAACCTGTTTGTCCAGTTTCCAGTCGCCAAATTTTATCGACTCGCATATAAAAGCTAGAAAAATAACAAGTTAATTATTCTGGTAATGCATAAAGAATATGATTTTAATTTAGTGATCTTATTTTACATGGTGATTATTTTTTTTAATGTCAAATACTATTTGTGGGTCATTAATCCAACACCTTATTAATATGATTTTTCTTTTCCATTAGTGACGGTCGGAATAACTTATTTGGACAAGATAGCACTTAAGTTATAATGGAATCTTCTGAGGCTGCATCAACAAGTTTTTGCAGTTCATCCAACAGTTTCTTACAAACATTAGAATAAAAAAAGTCATATTTGAGGTAAGCACTTTGGATCATAGTTATTGACATGTAAAATCCAATAATTTATTGTGGGTTTAAAAATGTTGTATATATATACATTGGAACATAGACCAATAGACATGAAGTACGTAGCGCATGTGCACGTATATGATGATGAAATTATTACCTCATTTACTGTCCTTCAAAGTACCTTTTACATGCAACCGTTTCCCAAATTCGTAAGGATACTTTTAAGATTGTAAATATATAAGTTTTAAGGTTATAGTAATTATATATGCCATCAATGGTATGTTGGTGACACGTTTGGTAGTGCCTCGCTTCTGAGTTTGACAAGGATAGCTTAAATGAAACTCTGAAATCCTTTTGCAGCACTAACGGTGAGACTTTTTTTACTTACATTAGTGTCCCTTCACTTTCACTCAATTTGTATTATAAGATAGTAGTATGCAGGCGTCTTTATACTATCTTTGACTTTTGAGCGGTCAACCTGATAGGTGATTCAATAGAGGTTCACCATGATGTTGTTGTTAATATGCCTTAACCAGCAGCTGAAACTAAAAGGTGATGCCCACTATAATTTTCACTTCTCAATGTTAATGAATGTTAAAAATCTCTCAAATCTCACATCATGGGTGATTTCTTAATTCAGGGCTCTTATAATGTATTAAAATGGAATTGCTGCACTATCGTAATTCAAGATACCAAAC
This sequence comes from Bidens hawaiensis, assembly GCF_021521415.1. Lineage (NCBI taxonomy): Eukaryota > Viridiplantae > Streptophyta > Magnoliopsida > Asterales > Asteraceae > Bidens > Bidens hawaiensis. The sequence continues at coordinate 132,963 of NW_027498446.1, read as the reverse complement.
CTATCTCGACAACTGGAGGAACTTTGATTTACTCACTAAATTTGACAACAAAAAGGAGAGCTGCATGTTGGGCTTCTCCCTTGAAAACAAAGTTGTTATGGGATACAACAATGGAGTGTTCTTCATTACATAGACTAAAAAACTGAACTTCCAACTGACAAGGAGTAGCATGTTTCTGAGACTCTAAATAAGCTGAGGGAGAAAACAAGGGAGACTGTTAAGGGTCTATAACGAATTGTGTTTTTATCATAAAAAAATAGTATTTTGGTTTTAAATAAAAAGAAAGATAGTTTTGCTATTATGACTTTAAACCACCCGGCCACCGGACTAGTACAAAACTAGTTAAGGGGGTGTTTGGAATTCCTCATGAAAGCTCCTTAAAAATTTGTCAATAAGTTAATAAGTTACAAAAGTGTAACTTATTAACTTTTGCCTCACATCAAAAGCAATCTTAAACACTTTATGCATTTTCAAAAAGTTTTATAAGTTGGCTATGTAACAATAATATATAATAATATATATTTATATATGGCCATTATAATCATTTATATTATAATAGATCAAAATATTAACTATACCTTATTATATATTAGTTTGGTAATTATTGATGGGCCATATTACCTATAATTTAACCAATAAAGGGTTTCCCCTTGGGTGTATATATAGAGAGAGATAAATATTAACATCGTAACCTAATCACACACACATAACAATTTTGTGTGCCTCCTCTCTTCTAAACTGGGTTCCTCTCAAGAACCCTAACACCATATTTAACTATACATCCTAAAGGGGAACTCGATCAAGATGACAAACATGTTGACTACATCATATCCTGCTGCGGTTACTACTCTCCATGCTGTAACAGGTTCATAGATTTAATATATTTATCATGTTTACTGTTACTTACATGAAGAATTTATCAACATGTGGCATCAGAGCGATGTTGATTAATCAGTTCTTCATGTTTTCCCTAAATCTGGAATTGAATCAGAAGACATGGACTAAAACTTGATAAACCCTAATTTTTTTCGGTTTCTTTTTTCATGTTCTATTACAAAATCAATATATGAAACTATTTAAAATCGCAAAATTCATATTTAATAAACCCTAATATTTTCGAAATCTATTAAAATCATGATTACAGATTTCGATTCCAGTTTTTTTTATATGTTTAATTGTTAAACTTTTCGATGATGTTCTTCGTGTTCATCATAATTATCGAAAATTATACATATGTTGTTCAAAATCTAGCTTAAATCTATTAATGATTATTTAGGGAAATATTTTTTCAACTTTTGGATAATTTTGTAGTTTTAATATTTTCTTAAAAGATTTTAATCCCCTTAAAATAGGAAACAGATATAATTGTTAATCACTAAAAAGATTTGAACCAAATATTATAATTATTTATTTAGTTAATAAAGATCATGGGTTAAGGGAATAAACCAATTTACGGGTTATATAAAAAAATAAAAAAATCATGTATTATAGGCTTAAAACAGATTATGGGTTCTAAGAGTTTATGGGTTTGGGTCATAACCCATAAACTCGAAAACTCACTAATACGGGAATCAACATTTTCCCGAAAACTCCATAGATCATGTAAACACCCAAATACCGAAAACCCGCTAAAAGCCGGAAACTGCAATTCACGGGAACCTAAAATTCTCGAAAACTAAGGTTTTACCGAAAACTTAAAAATCCTTAGCCCTAAACATTCTTTTGCTATTAACTAATTAAATGTTTTGTAAACACTTAAATGTTATAAAAATTTTCAAAACATAAAAAAACTTAACTTGATTGAATTCTTTGATGTATCACTTCTGCTCAAAAGTGATGTGTTACATCTACCCTATCTTTCAAGTCTAATTAAAGATTTTGTTAGTTTTGCCTTACATGATCAAAATGTCTCACTTCTATCTAAAGGTAATGTGTTACATTTAAATTTAGCAAAACTAGCCCGTGCATAATTAAAATAATTGTCTCACTTCTGCCCAAAGGTGATGTATTACAATTGTTTTGCACACATACTTAAATAAATTTTAATTATACTCAAAGGTGATTTATTTTTTGTTTAAGTATAACTTTTAATTATTGTCTATTAGTTTGATGTTAATAATAGACATATCACATCTTCAATAAAATATAATGATCCTCACATTAATGATCCTTCATTAATATAATGATCATAAACTTTAATCTATCTTACTTTAATATCCCATAGCATAACTCACTATAATTTTCTTCTATAAATAACTATCTCATTAAATCATCCACTCTAATATTAAAGCATAATATAAGTTTTACATCATAAAGAGTTTCAATAATATTTAGCTCTTCTCAGTTTTAATTATCCCTTAAGACGTGATATGACTATCCTACTGTTTTTCTAATAACAATCATTCCATTAAAAACTGGAACGTAACAAATAGAATGAGTCAATCATAATGTCTCTTACGATAATGATAATCAAAAACTTATATAAATAAATGTTATCATTAGAGTTATTCTAGATTTAGTTTTTCTTAAGACTAATCAAAATAACTCCTAAGATTCATGCACTCCTTAAAAGTTCTAACTATAAGGTTAAGTGACATTACTGAATACTTCATAATGTACAATACGTGACCTGTAAAATTAAGGGCTCACATACGAAAACAAGTACAATTATCTAGTACATTACATTCTAAAATTTTCAATAGTACAATTTGGTGTCTTAAGAATCAACTATAACACTCAGAAGTACCAAAGGAAAATGAGTGTGTTGATCAGCAACATATGTACAAGAAAAGAAACGCCCGGTACTGGAAAATAAGATGTTATTCAACTCACTACTACTAAAATTTAAAAGAGGATAATTCTAAAGTTCATAAAAAAAATACAAGTATTACTTCTAGCTTTAAGTTCTCTAAGGAGACATTGCAAATATATGTCATTAGATTAGGCATACGCATTACAAGACTATCCATAATTCAAAAGAACAACTGGCTAAAACTGATAGTTGTATAAATGATATTTAAGTATTCTAATCCTAATATTCCCATCAACACATGATTGGTTGAGTCTAGTTCTATATGTTTACCCAAAATCAACAAATAACTAACATGAGTGTCAGTGATAAATTTACATGTTAAGGTTATTAGAACCATGATAAACTGTCTTTTAATTACGCTTTCTCTTAAATATTCTGAAGATTAATCAGAATTTAGTATCAATACTTAAGCTACATTCTGACAGTTATGAGGTTTGCATAGCCAACATAAAGTCACTATTACCTTAAACTCTCATATTATTTGTTATCAATATCCAGATTGAAACATTTATAAAATAGAACAAGATGATACTATGTACTTCATAACTTTTGTTATCATGCAAATAAAAATTCAACAAAAGACAAATCAGACCAATAAAATTCATCCATTAAAACCAATTTTCATGAACAATCATGACATGGTTGATGAGGGTGATTTTTCATAATCTCATTGTTAGTGATTTTAAGTCATGTGTTAGATGTCCTAAACATTACTTGGCTTAAGAAATATGTATGGGTCCACCAGAAGTTATATTTCACGTACATTCGTGGAACTTATTCAAACGAAATATTCAGACATAATTCTTTTATCATTTAAAAAGCTATTTACTTGTATCTAATCTGACTTCTATGGTCCATGGTTTTAAAGAGATCCATTCATATATACATAATACGATTTCTTCTAAATATGTCCCTAAGTTTATTATGACATATGGACGTTAATGAAATCAAATCAACTCTAACATATATATGAGAAATTCCCACATCACGTACATTATTGAAACTCCTTATGTAGTTTTTCTAGAGATATTAAAGATTAGTGGGAGCCTTAAATGTCTCAATCATAACTTACAAGATTTGCAAGAGGTGGGGGAGTGAAAACTTGATGTTATCTCGATTGCACCTCTTGTATAAGACATGGCTCCATCACAACACTATTTCAACAAAAATTATCTATTCAGAATTTACTACTACTACCCTTATAAAAGTTTCATTGTTGCTTAAATGTGGGCATATTCAGATTTCTTAATAAACTAATCCTCACCAAGAGAAACTACAACAACTTATATTATTAACTTGTTTCTCTATTAAATCTATTGGTCTTTTAATATTGACCATAAGTATGTAAATTTCCTAAAGGTTTCTAAGGTCAGCGGGAGCAGTAAAAGTCTTCATAATGACTTGTTAGAAGTACAAGAGGCGGGGAGAAGAGAGTTATTAAATTTTACTCCAAATTTAACTCCAATTACACCTCTGGTACACCATACTGCACCAACTCTTACACGTTTAGAATCCTGAAAATGATAGCAACCTAACCAAGAGCTAATCCTTAAAACCGAGACTTTTAGAATTACCCAATAATCAACTCAGGAGGCCATCTAGGTTTTAAAACCTACTAAAATTGATGATTATGTAACCTCCCTAACTAAAGTTGAAATGGATGTTGGAAAGTTTAATGATCCTACCCATTATAATTAAACATTAGCATTAATCATAATTGACTCCATAAGTCAGACAAACGTTTTGAGATTTAGTTTAATCACCTAAAGGTGTTCATAACTAAACTAAATCCTAACACAAATGTTAAGACACTAAGAAGCATAATTGATTATTAAAGGTTAGATTCAAAAGGAAATAAATCATCAAAGAATCTTATAACCTATATTATAAATTTTCTTTGAGAATCATCACTGTTCAAGTAGCTTATAATAGTTAAAGAGCTATGTTAGAAGAACATTAAAACAACTTTCCCTAACTATTGGCTTACATATTTATATGTTCATAAAACAACCTAAAATTTATAAACTAAATGTCAAAGAACATTTACTCTATAAGTCAATAAAATCCATATATGGGTTAATGAAAACATCAAAATGTGATGAAATCTTTATACCGTTATTTTTATTAAAAACCAAGTGGATTAATATACCTACCTCAAGATAAGTGGGAGCTACTAAAAACAAACTTGTCCTTGGTGACATTTTTCTAACAAGTATATGTTACATAAGTCAAAGAATTGTTCACACACTTTGATATTATAGATCTCAGAGATATACCTTACACATGTAACAAATAATACTGCTCTACTTTAGATAATAATAGGAACACATAGATTATTTCCTTATGCTTCATTAAGTAGAAGCCTTATATAAGTTCAAGTCTATACTCGTTTAGATATTACTCAAAATTGCACACACTAGATATGTCTATATTAATGTGAAGCATCTAAAAGAGTACTAAGATATCTTTAAAAGAAACGAAAGACTTAATTTAAAAGAAGAAGTGAAAATTCAAACCGGTAGATTACTCTAAACTTTGTTATATTCAGAGATAAGAAAATGTAATTTTCGGGATATATTCTTATGTTAGTAGGCAAATCTATCTCATGGAGGAGTTATAATGAACTGATAACAACGACCTAAGTCATAACGACATAATATGTTGATTAATTACAACGTTGTTGTCAATAAATGTTGTTGAACATTTATTAGTGGACTCATAAGTTTTATTAAACTCCATATAAATTATATATTGAAGACTTATTGTGATAAAGTCAGCTACCATGTTTCTCAAACAGTAACAGTTTGAGAGGTGCTGCATTAAATTTTGATATGAAATTAATTATTCGTTTACGAATGAATTGAGAAATCTAAATTTTCATATCGAATACATTCATGATATGCTTAAGGATCCTATAACTAAAGGTCTATTACCCATAAGTATTATGAAAGCGCTTATAATCATGAGGGGTTTATTGATGACCGGGTACAACTGCATATCGTAGTATGAATGATTAACTATTAAATTTTCTCATCAGTTTTGATTTGTATGTCTCTTAATATGTTCTGCATGCATAATGACATATAGACAAATTATTATACAAATCAAACGTTTGAAGGGCTTACTTGAAAATTTTGATTATAACTACTTAGGTTTTAAATAAGGACTGCAGTATGATTAATGGGGGTCTTGAGCTGATGTTCAATTCAATGACTGTATTTCTCTGCTCTAGTTTAAGTTTAAAGCTAAAATGAGTATTAACTCCTGATCAGACTTATCTAATACTCATAATAAATGATTACTCGGCCAAATGAGAGAATGTAAGAATAATATATAATAATATATATTTATATATGGCCATTATAATCATTTATATTATAATAGATCAAAATATTAACTATACCTATTATATATTAATTTGGTAATTGTTGATGGGTCATATTACCTATAATTTAACTAATAAAGGGTTTCCCTTTTGGTGTATATATATAGAGAGATAAATATTAACATCATAACCTAATCACACACACATAACAATTTTGTGTGCCTCCTCTCTTCTAAACCGGGTTCCTCTCAAGAACCCTAACACCATCTTTAACTATACATCCTAAAGGGGAACTCGATCAAGATGACAAACATGTCGACTACATCATATCCTGCTACGGTTACTACTCTTCATGCTGTAACAGGTTCATAGGTTTAATATATTTCATGTTTTTCATCCCTTACTTGAAGAACTAATCAACAGGCTAACATAAGCAAAGTCACAAAAGTGTGACTTATTAACTTATTACCTTCACATCAAAAGCAAACCTAAACACCTTATTACTTTTCAATAAATTAATAAGTTATATATAGGCTAAAATATGAAAAATTCAAACACTCCAAAATATGACCGCCACCTGAAGCTTAGTTGGAACAAAAATGGAATCCAACTTTTCAGATGCCACAAACTAGCTTATGGATGCATTGGTAATCCAAGTCTATATATTTAGCTCGTTTGTGTGAGACTGAGTTATGTGTAATAAAGGGTGGTGACTCCGATGAAGAAGGTGGCGGCAACGTAGCAGATGGCTGTGTGAAACATGTGAAAAGGATGAAGGATTTTCAATTGGGATTTTTAACATGTAATATATATATTATGTTGGACCGACTTGTCTCTTTCTTAACCTTTCTAAGAAAAAACCATACTTTTTTTATTTGAACCCAACTTTATTTTTTTAGATAAATTATATAAAAAGTTATTTGAATTAAAAAAAGTGGAAGGAGATTAAAATGTAAAATCATATTATTTTTTTAGCATTAAATAAGGTGTTGGATGTATATGCATGCGTTAGGTGTGCATGAAGGTGGTTTTTCATATGTTACCGCATGCTCGATTACCTTAATAAGCTATTCAAAATTTATATGTATCGTGTTAACTACGAAAAGCTTTCATGCCATTTACATGTCTAGATATAGTAATATTGAACGTTTAATTTTCTTGCAATCTTCTATACATATACAATTAAACCAAAATAACAAACAAACAAAAAACACAAAGTCTACATCATTGTTTTTGCTTGAGATGATTATGAATCTTCCTCTTTCATTACGTTCATGGTCTATAACACTTATATTTGTTGGTTCAGGCCCCAAGATTTACACACACAAAACACACTTAAACTATGAACGTAAACATGCTAAAGAAATGCTTGCTATATTTGATAAAATAAAGGGTACATTACAAAAGAAAACAATGCATCTATTTATATTAAACAAAGTTAATAAGCACATGCAATAATAATAACTCCAAGTTCTCTGGTTTGTTACAACAAACCAACTATTCACTTCTATCAACTCCACATAACTCGGTAAAACCCAGACCATTTCTTCAGCTACTTTAGACCCATTTAACTGCTGACCCGAATCCATATCATCGACTTGTATTTGCTTCATGACCTGACTTGACCCGACCATCAAGATTATCCAACAATATTGGTCCTTGTCATCATCATTTCTGGTTTATGTTTTAACTATTTGTAGTTTTTTAAAAGTAGATTGATATATTGTATTACATCATTTCTTACATTTTCTATTAGTATTTCCATATCTTATCACCATATGATTGATAATGGTTGTGTCATACAGTTTGTGTTATTAATGAGTGTTTGTTTGTGAAGTGCGCGGGATAACAAAAGCCCAAGACCACATACTAGTACCTGTTAACTGTACTAAACAATGGAAAAGCAAAAACTATAATGCAAAATGTGGTCAAGCGGCAAAGCAGCAGGCAGATGTCCCATGTTGCCGTACTTGCTTAGGTGAAACTGCAACTCATGGAGTTTGCCTTGGTGGAAATTGTACGTGTCTAAATTGCATAAATGCAGACAAGATGTGTTGATTTGCAACGACTTCTGATCTATTGTTATTTCACAAATAAGGATACATTTACCATTGCTAGAGAGATGAGACAATAATTTATAACTATATGCCTATGTGTTACAAAGTATTAGAGATAGTTTGCATCTAATTTGTTGATTACTTCATAGTTCATTCTATTGTGTTTATCCTTTCATATTATTACTTCCTTGTAAAAAAGAAATAATATATTCAACCTAATATTATGTTCGACGATACCAAATTTGTTTTGGAATTTGGAAACCTAATACTAGAATAGTAAATTGATCCAAAAAAAAATAAGAATACAAATACATACACTCATCCAAATATATTGTTTTAAAATTTAAAAAAAAAATCAAGATCAATTTTTCAGTAACAGTGTTTTGAAAATAGAATTAATTTTTGTATATCCCCGCAAATTTGATAATCATCATATATATTCCTGTAAAATTCCAAATATCATACATGTCCCTTAATTTGTTATAAACTTTCAATAGAGACAAGATTACCCTTTTCAATATTGCCTTTGAAAGGATTAAAAAACCCCCTCTAAAAAAATAAGAAAAATTATAAATAAAAATATCGATTTAGCCAATGTTTTAAAAACCCATTTTTAACTCGTAACAAATTTGGCCTAAAAATAATACAACCGGTTGAATTGGATTATGCCTGAAAGTTCAACCGGGTTGAATTGTTTTTCTTGTAATTTCATATAAATGCAACTTCAATTTAGAAAATGACCCAAAAGTATATGATTCATAATAAAATATAATTCAAAAGTTAATACATAATCAAACAATAATACAAATACTCGATTGTCAAAAAATTAATCCAAAAGTTTACTCCTTTCAATGTTAATCGCCAGATTAAAAGTAATTTTTATAAAAATATGGGACGCAAAATATCAAAATTATCTTGGGCTTCAAAACCAGTTTGCCGGTTTAAACCATTATTTTAGAAAAAACCATCGTTTCGATGTTCTAGCAAACCCCCCCAAAAATACCAGCTTGATATGTGAAATGGGTATTACCGGTTCAACCGGCCGTACCGATTTTTAAAACGCTAGGTTTAGCCTTCGGTTTAGTTTAGCTTATAAGGTTAAATTTTTGAAAGATCTAGTAGTGGCGGGGGGGGGGGGGGAGTGGGTTAACCAGGTAGGGGTTAAGGTTTTTTTTTGCGACGAAGGGGGAGTGGAGGGGGGTTTTGTTTTTTTAGCTAGGTGGGGGTTAGGTTTTTCTAGCCGGGGGGAGTGGCGGTTAGTTTTTTTTTTAGCAGGGTAGAGGGTTAGGTTTTTTTTAGAGGTGGGGTGGGGTGGGGTGGGGTGTTGGTTTTTGGGGTTTTTTATCTGGGGTAAAATTGTCATATTATGAATTGTTTTTAATGAAATATATTGATTAGAGATATATATAGATAGATAGATAAAAGATCCAATACAATAATCCCTAATCGTACATTACGTACGCGAGTTCCTACACTGTTGATTTCAAAATCACGCGATGGCAATATTGTAAATTTCATCAACTATGATCCACTGCTCCCATCGATTCCGTCCGCCTTCACTATCACCGTTCATCAATTCGTCACCGTCCAACGATTGTATTCTCCGTCGCGACCATCGACGTTACCGTCGTGAACACCATCTTCCTCCGTCACGAGTTGTTCACAGGTTAGTTTATCAAATTGATCCATTGAAATTGAAATTGATGAACTAATTGATCAATTAAACTTTGAAATTGATACAATTAATCATCAATTTGAAGTTTCAGTTATCAATTTTGAGTTTGAGTTCTGGGTTTTAACATTGAACGTATTAATATTAACCTAAAACGTATAAACAGAACGTATAAACTTTTTGTACTGAACTTTTAAAGTTTAATTGATTTTTGTTCTGAACGTTTAAATAGAACGTATAATACGTTTAAACAGAATGTATAAAGTTTTTGTATAGAACTTCTAAAGTTTTTTGTATAGAACTTCTAAACCTTTTGTTAGAACTTCTAATGTTTTGGTACAGAACATCTAAACTTGAACGTTTAAAGGTGTTTGTTTTGGTCAGAACATTTAAATTTGTAGTTTTGATCAGAACGTATTAGTTAAACGTTTAAACTTTTTGTTCATTTTTGGTCAGAACGTTTAACTTTTTCTTCATTTTGGTCTAAACTTTTTACTTTAGAAGTTCTAGACAAAAAAATTAGAAGTTCTGTACAAAAAGTTTAGAAGTTCTGTACAAAAAGTCCAGAACGTTTAAAGTTTTTGTGCAGAACGTTTAAACATGAACCCTAATCATAGCTCAATTAAGTGTATTATTATGCAATTTCATAATCGATTGATGATTCTAAAACCTCCTACACATCAATTCTATTGATTAAATCAACAATTTTTGATCAATTTGAAGATTATTAAACTATAGCGACAATGGGTTTATCGATTTTGATTATGCTTTAGTTTTGTGGATGATTTGATTATGGTTGAAGGCTTGCAGCAAACGACGATCTGTTGTGCGAGAAGTATTTTTTTTATTTAATTACAATTATGCCACCGCGTAGTTTTAATTGTAATTAGGATCTGGTGGTGCAGGGTCTCGCGTACCTAGTGTACGATAACCTATTATTGTACGTTAAAATATCATATATATATATATATATATGATATTTTAACTATTATAGAATGATATATTTGATATTTCAATTTTTATAGAGGGACATATATGATATTTTAAAATTTACAGGGATATATATGATATTTCTTAATTTCGTAGGGATATATATGAAATGACCCCTACAAATAATAAATTTAAAGAATAAATTATTAGATTAAATGTGATTTTACCTCTTAATTATGTGTCTCACTCTAGCATCACTATGTTAAAAATTGTTGATATTAGAAATTAGATTCGATTCCAACGAGTACAAAATCTATAATGTATTGTCAACTTATACATTGTTGTATTGTATGTATCATCTAGGTCGTTCGAATCAAGTTCCTCCGGATGTTTGTCTAGATCATGTTGTCCGGGTCAACTTTTATCCGTGGTTAATCGTCGTCGTTGTTTGTTATTTATTTGTAGTCCGGACATTTACCGTCTCCGTTGTTTGTTATTTGTTTGTAATCGACATTTACCGGTGGAAGATTGCTTACTTTCAGAAGCCATTTGAGATCGCTTTTTAGATTTAAAAAAATAAGGAATGTTCTTTTTTTTTAAAAAAAATATCGAAAAGAATAAGTAGTGATTAAAATATTAAACCGGCACATCCAATATGAGAATAAGGAGTGTTCTTTTTTTTTACATCGTTTTTTAGATTTAAGAGAATGAGAATTCTATTTTTTTTCTTTTTTTTTATATATCAAAGAGAATAAGTTGCGATTAAAATATTAAACCAGCACATCCAATATCTATTTTTACTAAAACATAAGGGCACAAGGGTATAAAAAACATAAAAATGGTTAAAAACGGCTATAAAAACATTAGATGACAACTATCCGGAAAAACTATATTTTAACCGTAATAACTCATTTTGGAATAATTCCATACCCGGTTCGGAATAACCGGTTCCACACCCTTGAAACAGAAAAGGGTCTATACATGAGTAGGTCGGTTACAAACCAAAATCGGTTGTATCATGCTGTTTTCTTTCTTTTTTTCTTTTTTTTTATGCATATAGAAACAAAACTTATTTTTCAGTTAACTGAAAAAGAGAAATTCCTCCATATTCATCATTGTTTACATGGTTATAAGTGAAAGGGGATCGGGCATATATACCAGGTTATTGGAGAGGAAACCCCAACCCAATACAAACCGGGTAGAGTAGAGTTTGGAACCCAACATTCTATAACCTGTCTGGAGCTGTTTTTTCTTTTTTTTTACTAATTCACAAATTTGTATCCCCCGTAGGATTGCTTAAGTTTTTTGTTTTTAATATTATGAATGTATTTTTTTTATTTTAGTTTATTTATTGTAAGAAATTAATAATATACTTAAACATATTTTGATTACTTTATGTTGGGTTGTGTTCATTTTTTAATGAAACGTTGAATAAATTATCTATTAAATTTTTATATTTATTCGTTTATGTTCATTTGTTATAATTTGGATATTATTTTGTGAAACTTTTCATTCAAGTTAAACTTAAAAGAAAAAAAAATCGTGTAACTAAAATCCATGTTGAGAAATTAAATTAGGGTTTGATTAAGAGGTTTGTTTTACATTTTACGTTTCTATTATTTATATATTTTTGTATTTCTATTTTATTTATCATAAGGAAATTAATAATATACTTAAGGTTTGATGATAAAAAAGTTTCATAAATAAATGAGATGTTATAACATGTTTAAAAGCTATATGGGTTTGATGAGACCCATAACCGCATATTTTTTTTACTATAAAATTGTTTCATGATTATAAATAATATATTTTTTATAAAAAAAATCGGATATTAATTTTTAGTATATCCTTTTTTTATAGGATTTTCAAATCAAATATTGTGTGAGATTAATTTTTAATATAAAGAGATGTTATAACCCGTTTAATGGCTACCTGGGTTTGATAAGATCCATACCGGTGAATTCGGGTCAAATGCATGAAAAACCATCATTTACAAATAAAACAATCTGGTGGCTTGAGAGAAAATATGAAGGTTTTGTTTATATTACATATGATCATAAAGAAGAGGTTAACGAAATAAAGATTAATATTTATTAACTTATCAGATTTTTGAAATGACAAAAATATAAATTGGAAAGCACTAAAAAACATAGAAATTACAACTATGTTTTATTCCGTGGTTAATCGTCGTCGTTGTTTGTTATTTATTTGTAGTCAGGACATTTACCGTCGTCGTTGTTTGTTGTTTGTTTGTAATCGACATTTACCGATGGAAGATTGCTTACTTTCGGAAGCCATTTAAGATCGCTTTTTAGATTTAAAGAAATAAGGAATGTTCTTTTTTTTAAAAAAAATTATCGAAAAGAATAAGTAATGATTAAAATATTAAACCGGCACATCCAATATGAGAATAAGGAGTGTTCTTTTTTTTTTACATCGTTTTGTAGATTTAAGAGAATGAGAATTCTATTTTTTTTTCCTTCTTTTTATATATCAAAGAAAATAAGTTGCGATTAAAATATTAAACCAGCACATCCAATATCTATTTTTACTAACACATAAGGGCACAAGGATATAAAAAATATAAAAATGGTTAAAAACGGCTATAAAGACATTAGATGACAACTATCCGGAAAAACTATATTTTAACCGTAATAACCCATTTTGGAATAATTCCATACCCGGTTCGGAATAACCGGTTCCACACCCTTGAAACAGAAAAGGGTCTATACATGAGTAGGTCGGTTACAAACCAAAATCGGTTCCAAACAGTTCCGGTCGGGTTTTTTGCCGGGCTCCAGTTTCAGACATGGGAGAAACTACATATAGTGGACTAGTGGTACGGGTTCACGGGAACCCACTGAGTTTCGAATTTTACGTAGAATACATTAATAACATATGAGAGTGAACCCATATATACGGGTTTTGAGTGAACCCATAAATAAGCTGAATCTATAGTCCACCGGTAAGCATTCAACATTTCAACTGTCAGGTCCTGTGTTCAAATCCCTTTGTATGCGAGTTTTTGTTTTGTTTTGTTTTTTTAAACTGGTTAAGTAATTAGGTTTTATACCCTCCTCTATCATGATGTTTGACTATTTGAGGGTACATTAAGGTTTCTTTGAAGATAAAATAATTTGAGGCATGTTCGATCGGTGGTTTATTTAGGGAGTTTCGCTTGAAACCTAAAACTACTTTTTTCCATAGTAGGAGTTAATATTTCAAGCAAAATGATTATTCATTAGTATTAGATGTGTAATCTAACAAGCTAGCAATTGTTCCAAAATTATTCACAATGAATAAAACAAGAAAAAGAGAAAGATTTGTAATCTAACAAGCTAGCAATTGTTCCAAAATTATTCACAATGAATAAAACAAGAGAAAGAATGGAATGGATTTGACCTTCATATTTGTATTATGTGTTTTTTAATTTATAATGACGATATTTGATCATTTGTTATTGTATCGTATTTTTATTATGTGAAACTTTAACCGAACCGAACCGTCAAACCGACCCAAATTGCTGACCGGCCTGAATAATGAACCCACTAAAAAAAATCCTAGATCCGCTACTGGTTTCAGAGCCTCTTTTTTCAGCTCTAGCCACAAAGATTTAAAATAAAAGTGCTAAAAATAAACAAACAAAAACAAAACCTCTATATATTGGGCTTTGACTTCACGCCTTCTCTTTGTCAAGAACAACTGAACAAGCGCATTACTCTTTTGGGTACACGTCATATTGGTCTTGCGCGTCATGACTCTATATAAATAGTTAATGGAGTATATTCTTAATCTTTTATACAGATATAAGAATTTGATGTAGCAACCTAATGTACTATGATCTAAATAAAAGGTGTTCATTAGTTAAGGGATGAAGAAAGACAAAAGCTACACAAATAGTTGAAAACTAATCAAAAGGATAAATATATTTTTTGTATATGTGAATTAAATTCAACATATTTGTTCTTTTTATTTCTTTTAATAGCCTTTGGAACTACCTAATACCCGAGTGAGCCAGCTTCCTTAGACGGTCATCAATGCTAATTTTGACGCCTCATCAATGCTAATTTTGACGCCTGAGGCCTGACTCACCATCACCTCATGCCAGTGAACCAGAAAGCCAATTGCACTTATTAAAGGAAAAAAGTTATAACACATTGACGCGCATAGAAATAACTTATTGTTTTTCAGTTGGGTCAGATTCTATCTCTAACGGGTTAAATGATATATGTTACAAAATTGGAAATAAAAAGGAATCGGTTGACCATCATCCGAAATGGTATTCAAATTCATATAACCTAGCGGTGTGTAAATCTTTAAACATAAGGATTTCGCATATATTATTGTCTATTAAATAACAAAGTCAGTCAGTTACATGAAATGTAGATTTGTAAAAGGAGTGAAGAACTAAGAAGCTATAAAATTAGAAAAACATGTCACCAAATATATCATTGCTAAATTGAACATAGATTGGAGAGTAAAATCCATCCACAATATGCATAAACCGCCATGTTTTTTAGAAAGTAACAAGAGGTCACCGCCAAACAAAATCGCAAATGGTGGTTCGTCAGATGAACTAACCTTGTGTCTGATCTCTCAAACAAATGAGAAAGAGTCGCTGAAGACAAACGGAGAAAGAGAAAAAGAAATGGTGACGAAGAGAGAGAGAAGCCAAAATATAATTGTCAAAACAACAGCAACATATGACAACACGTAGCAACAATCAAGGATACCTGGCAATAAACCATCTAACTAGCATGACATAAGCAACGTACAAACACTTCAAGCATAGATATAAATAATTGTTAATATTATAAATAATTGTTGGTTATTTTAGGAATCACAAATAGTTTTTATGTAAAATTATATCAGTATTCTCATATTTTTCAAAGAGAACCCATTTTTGTAATTTCACTAAATATACTAAATATGAAATAATCGCCTTATCGTTTAATGATCTTCATGTTCCTAGTTTCATGTTCCTAGTTGATGAGTCATGTCCAGTTTATCGTAAAATTTGTTTAGATACCTTTGATGAACATGCATTTCATTGTGGCTGTCTGGGTTTAAATATAGACATGATTTGGTAAGGGATGTCATTTGTGATGTGTTAAAATGTCGGATCCACGTGAAGGAAGGTCTACTCTCTGGCCAGCATACGTTCTTGTGTTTGGATTGGGGGGGGGGGGGGGGCGCTTGTGTGAACCTTACTGGAGCGTCCCCCTTGTCGGGCTTAGGGGCACCAGGTCTGTTGCTAGGCACACTGTATTAAAGGTGGAATCCAGAAAAATTGCTAAGCACGAGAAAGCATGTTCCGACAATCAGCATGTCTTCATTCCTTTTGCTTAGATACATGTGGGTTCATTGCCCCAGATGCGGTTACGTTTTCGAAAAGAGTTCAGCGGGTCGTGCAAAGTAACATATCGACGCCGAAGAACTGTAACTTTGTTTTTTTTTATCAGACTTGTCATTCAAAAAGGATTGTGACACAACTTGTTGTACACTTGCATGTCTCTTTATTATAATTAGATCCTTTATAACTTATAGATTTTAAATAACAGTTGTTCAATGGGATATGATGTTATCAAATTCAACTTCTATCAGTGATATCTATACATTTTAGGAATCATAGGTAAGAGCATTATCAATCCATTCTCTAACGTTGCCAAACTCATATAATTTATGGTAAATTTGAGAAAATCATCAAAATCACCTCTCCAATCCATTCCTTATTATATGGAGGAGTTATATGACAACTAAAGTAAAACCCTAAAGATATGGACTCATTTTTTATCCATACCGTATAATATATCAACTATCTTTCAATCACCATATACTATATAATAAGACAAAAGAGAAAAAAATTATAAAAAAAGAATTTATGGATATGAATAGAGAATAGAATGTGAAAGATTTTTGAAAAATGATAGATAAATTTATGAAATGATGTTTTTTTGCTAAATTATAGGGAAAGTTATATGAAATGGGCTTAGCCCTGCTTGCGGTGCGCACATATGATGTATATATGTGTGAACCCTTGGGTGGGCAAAAGTGAAATTGCACTAATTTTGACGTTATTTTACTAATCTCGTGAAAATAACGTTAAAAGTGACGGACGGTTAATCAGGCATCATGTAGTGGCGTTGATAGCCGAAAGACAAGGGTACATGCACCGATCAGCCGGTGTCCCGATGATTGAGTGCTATGTGCCTTATGTCCAAGGCTTGATGCAAAACTACTATCGAGCCGGGGGTCTCACCGGAAGCAGCCTCTCTATCCTTATGGGGTAGAGGTAAGGCTGTCTACATTTTACCCTCCTCAGACCCTACTATAGCTTTGCTATTGGTGGGATATACTGAGTACGATGATGATGATGATATTATATGAAATGGGCTGGAGTGCTCTAGGTAGATACATCTCTCTTTCAAATGAACCAACTTTTGTTTTCGTTATTTTACTTTTTTTTAACTCTTTTATACTAAATACTTGCATGTGTCATGACTCATTTGTGTGTATATGATTTGTGGAGAAAGTTAAAATATAAAAGGAAATAAAAATAAGAAGTGTAAGAAGGATTTATAATCATATTAAAAACTCTTAAAAAAATCACAAAAAAATAATTAAAAAGCATAACCCAAAATATAAATAAAACACCGAAAATATAAAAATCAAAATGTTTCCCTCGTCATTGCAATTAAAAAAATGCTGAAAAATGCAATACCGAGAAAATAGACATAATACCGAAAATGAACAAACAACACAATAATAAATAAAAAAACACAACATCTCGCAAGATATAACACAATGCCGAGCAAAATATAACACAATATAAAAAAAGACACAATGTCAAAGAAAAATGACACAATTAATGACAAAAATAAACAAAAAAATACACAATGATAAAAACATACAATGATCTTTTTTACTAAACATTGTGTTTTTTTTTGTTTTGTTTTTTTTGAACGAGAAAGACGGTTGAAACATTTATGTGTTTTTACATTTTCGTTTTTTATTAAATTTTGAATTATGATTTTTTTTTATTAATTTTTCATTATTTTTTATAAGATTTTTTATTGTTATAAATATTTCTCATCTTTCTCATTTTTATCACCCTTTATAGAATAATAATCTAACCCTCTTGTTTGTAAAGTATTTGTCTATAACATTTTGTTTGGAGGATATTATTAATATTTATTAATATAAGATGAAGGTAAACAAGTAAATAGAGGTGAAAAAATCCGTTGTTCGAGAACTAGTCCTGGACTTCTGGGTCTGGTTGAAGTGGGCAAAATTGGTTCCACATGAAAAAGGATGGGGTATATACCCGGTTAGGGTTGTCATTTTTATCTGAAACCCGAAATCTAACCCAAAAAAACCCATACCCAAACACGAACTAACCCGACTCGAAGAACCCGAACCCGAACCCGAACCCGAGAAAGAATAAACCGAACCCGAACCGAAGTAATTCGGGTTGGTTCTTGGGTTTGATTTATAAATTTTGGGTCAACCCGAATAAACTTTTAGTTTTGAAATTTAATTTATTATTATTATGTATAATAGGTTATCTCTTAGCCACTAAAATTATCAAAATCTGTAATTGACTGTAGTCATTCTAACTATTATGGATCGATTTCTGATTTAATTTATGGTTTCTGTTTATTACAAATAACAAACCGTAACGAACAACCAAATCACGTCCGATTGAATACGATTATGATTCGAGTTAGTTTTACTGTTCTTTTGAATTATTTTATCAAATTAGTTTAGTTTATTATTTGATTATTTGTGTTATAAGCGAAGAAGAATATATTATTTTAATTTTAATTTTATCATTTTAGTTTTTTAAAAAAACTTGGATTTGAAGAGGAAAACAAAAAAACCCCAACCCTATAGGAACCGGGTAGAGTAGAGTTTGACACCCAATACTCTATAACTTATCTGGAACTGATTTTTTATTTTTTTTTAATTCATTTACATATCAAAGTTTGGTTTTTATTTCTTTTTTGTATTTTAGAAACTACAAAAATATATTTTGGAAAACAATACAAAACATAGAAATTACAACTATATTTTATTTTTTTTCTGTTAATCGTCATCTAAGCTTGTTTATTCGTAGTTAGGACATTTATCAATGGAAGATCGCTTACTTTCGGAAGCCATTTGAGAACGTTTTTTAAATTCAGGATATAAAGAGTGCTCTTTTTCTTCTTTCTTTAATCTGAGAGAATAATGAGCTTTATAGTGAGCGAAACAACCATAACTGCCAAAATTTAAATTCAAAAGGTGATGGTCCGCGATTGTCATCACGTGTGTGCCTAGTGAAGCCTTAACCGTTGGATCCTTGCAAAACCCTAGCTCAGAAGAAATTATGACAAGATGACGACTCGGCTGCCCAAGGTAATCATGGCTTACATTGAAAAACTCCCAAGAAGGCAATGTGCACCATTGCAATGCGATGAAAAAAGAAACAAGAAACGAATATTGGGCTTAATTATAAATAACCGGCTAGGACTTAGGGAACTTGATGGGCTAACCCAACCAGAGCTAAGCCCAAAACCAGAAACACGCCTAGTTTGCATAGATGGGCCCAATGCAAGTTGTCAAATAGCTCTAGCCCAATCCATATACTAACCAAGAAATCGGAAACCATGGTTTTCGATAGAAGAAAAACATAAGGAACTAGAGAATTAAATGATGCGGTAAGACGTGCCGAAGAAGAAGTCAAAGTTATCACAAAGGCCTCTTGTAGGGGTATGGTACTAAACCCGGTTTTACGACCCTAAATTTATTATGTTTGGCTTATTTTATTACATGGACTAATACAATGTTATTGGCCTGAGGGGGTTTTGTGGAGGTAACCCTAACTGGGCTAGGCCCATTAGGGTACCATGATGGTGGCCATGAGGCTCTCTATATAAGGAGGTCTCCACCTCCTTATTAGGGGGTCATGCTCAATAAGAGCCACCACCACTTTTTTGTGTCTGTAAACAAGAGATCTTTGAGATTTCTTAGCAGTCACCTCCACACCCCCGAAAAACCATTGCAGGTCTCAAGCAACCGGAGAAGAAGATCAAGACGTGGTTCGTTCATCTCGAAAATCCGTGGAAACATCGTCATGGATCAGGTCAGATTCATTTCATGTTTCGACATTGGCGCCATCCGTGGGACGGCAACGAACTACCCTTCGATCTTCCTCTCGGCTGTCAGATCTCTCCCACGGATTCAACCAAATTTAATCAAAACTAATGCGCGAACAGAAATACAATCTCTAATCTGAAACATATTCTTTAACCCAAACACTGAAATTAATATGAAAAAGGAATCAGAAGGATACACAAACACGTCAACGACACACCACTGAATCAAAACAAAAACGGTACAGCCGGAGTCTGAACGAATAGCGACACACGAATCGATCTAAACTCTCAACCGGAACACCGAAACTCGAATAGAAATGATGCGACATCAAAATGGAAATTGAACAAAAACTCAAATCAAAATGATACTCATTGGATGGAACAGTTATATTTGACCAGAACCGTATGTTAAGCTAGTTACGATGCTGGAAAATGAGTAACGAAACACGATTCAAAAAATAATTCGAATACGAATCAGTAACTAAATCAAATTGAGAACTGATTAACCAAATTAAGGTTGAGCAGATTCGTACGTATTGCAATAAACGAAGCTCACAACAAGTTATCACTGATACATAATCAGATTGCTGGAAAATCAGTTATGTGTCACCGAAGTTACATGCAGGAAATTCTGTTATGAATGATTAACTCTTTAAAATCACTTGTTTCTCGCGGGAAAATTCAGTTAGCCTAGCCGGAAAAACGCAATTTTAACAAAATCTTCAAATCAAACTCAGATTTCAACTCGAAATCATTCGTAGATGAATTCTAAATAGTTTTCAACATTAAACATCAACCGATTATAGTCTGAATCAAGTAAAAATCAAACCGATGAACACAAACACTTCAGAGTCAAAATCGAATATGTTATAATTATCGGTTTCACACGACATTCAGTGATTAGACGTAGAATCAAGCACCGAAAACTCTGATACCACTTGTTTTTCCCGATGAGGATCGATGAACTCGATATTGATCTACAAAACCAAAAATGCACAGTGTTTGTTTCGGTCCGTTTCAGTACTAATCTATGAAAGAAAATGACCGAGCACGTACATAAGATGCAAATAATAACTCGTTGAAGCTCATTAGAAATTTCGGTACAATACGGTGTCTCTTAAAATATAAACTGTTTAACTAACACTAACTAAACATATATATACACAGCACTCGTTCGTTACTTGATCAACTCATTACTTATCCCCCACTTCCTCTCATTCATTAAGCTTGAAATTCCCAATCGTCACATGTTGCTCCCAT
Source organism: Bidens hawaiensis (assembly GCF_021521415.1). NCBI lineage: Eukaryota > Viridiplantae > Streptophyta > Magnoliopsida > Asterales > Asteraceae > Bidens > Bidens hawaiensis. The sequence goes on along the minus strand of NW_027498446.1, from coordinate 111,770 downwards.
TTGCCATCCATTCATTTACTTAGCAACCTCCATTCCCCTTCAACGAATGAACATTGCACATTAACAAATGAACCTCTTTCACTAAGACATATCATACTCTAAACATATATCAAAACCTAATTACAAAGACTAAACGAAAATCGTTTCAACTCTCGGCACTTGTAACATTTCATGTACAAACAATCATCACCATCGCCCCCTCTCTCTCAATCTCCACCTTCCTCAGTCTCATCCTATCAGGTTTTCTTTCAGCAAACAAACCAAACTTCGTACAAGGTTCTTGTCCTCGGTACCTATATCCACTTGTTCCAACCGGTTCCGGCATGGCCATGAAACCGGTTGTTTGACCATCTTGACGTGATGAGCCTTGAATGGTGAAACAACGTCTCCTTCATCGTCAACCTCTCCTGGATAGACCAATCTAGGAATGTTCTTGAACGGGTCATCCAAAATTAGTTGAACAAAGTGAGGATATATTCTCTAGGTGTTCTTCGAGCGTACGTTTAATTGCATGCACCGGAACAACAAACTGGAGAAATTATACTGCACCTTGTTAGTCAAGCAGGCCATCACTTCTGTAGGGGTATGGTACTAAACCCGGTTTTACGACCCTAAATTTATTATGTTTGGCTTATTTTATTACATGGACTAATACAATGTTATTGGCCTGAGGGGGTTTTATGGAGGTAACCCTAACTGGGCTAGGCCCATTAGGGTACCATGATGGTGGCCATGAGGCTCTCTATATAAGGAGGTCTCCACCTCCTTATTAGGGGGTCATGCTCAATAAGAGCCACCACCACTTTTTTGTGTCTGTAAACAAGAGATCTTTGAGATTTCTTAGCAGTCACTTCCACACCCCCGAAAAACCATTGCAGGTCTCAAGCAACTTGCGAAGAAGATCAAGACGTGGTTCGTTCATCTCGAAAATCCGTGGAAACATCGTCATGGATCAGGTCAGATTCATTTCATGTTTCGACAACTTCAATCCACACTAAACATAGCTTGTTAAATCTTCCCTTTTGTTCGGATAGACAATGGGCAACAAAGTGGAATAGAAACTTCCATTAGGCAGATAAATGCCTCTTCTCATACGTACCCCACGTCATGTCGTATCCAATATCTTTCACGAATTGTTCCAAGTCTTTCTTCTTAAAACGATCAGAAGAATGATCGGGGGAATTCTAGATGATGAGGGCCCTTCTATTGACTTCTTTAGTACGGTTCACCGTCTTGGCATTTAGCCAAAACTCTTCCACCCAAATACTATGTATCTTTGGGTTACGGGAGATGGTATAAATCAAATGGCATTCCCGAAACCGCTTTATCATGGATGTGAACACCTTGTGCCTTTTCTTCCCTGGAAGATCTAACCGGCAATACATGTTGTGTTGCTACATTAAAACATAAGAAAAGCATTAGAAATGATCATTGAGTCAAGACGATATATATATATATATATATATATATATATATATATATATATATATATATATATATATATTGGATCATTTCAGAAGTTTTTTTACAGCGAGAAGTGAAGGTGTAACTCCATTAATCCCTAATTTCACTCCCTAATTTAATGTTGTCGGTATTGGATTATTATATATGTTATTTATATAATTATTCTACGAGCTTTAACGAGTGTTGCCGGGTTTGTAAAAGTTGATTCTTGAACGAAAATGCTAACAGCAGTTAAAACATCTTTTGTTTAACTATAAAAATAATTTTATTTATTTTTGTATGATTTATAAATATGTATTTGATTTAATATACCAAGTAAAATAGTTTTTAAAAATATAAACTGGATCTGCTGTGACCTGGGTTCGAACCCGGGTCTCCACAACCCTACCAAGCAGACACAACCACTAGACCAAACCATCTCTTTTGTTAAAAGATGAAAACAGTTAATTATAAACAACAAACCCAACTTCATCTTCTTCATATAAACCCTAGGTTTTCAATTCTCCAGATGCGTTCTAAGTTTGGTTGGTTTAGGTTGGGGGTTTTGTTAGCAGGATCAAAACATTAGAAACCAACCTAACAATTACCTCTAATGATGCCGGAATTACGTTGAACGATGAGTTGGCCAGAGGAAACTTGAACGAACGATTTGATTATATTAGGGTGTTTGTTTACATAAGTTTAGGTTTGTAGCACATTTGGAAGGAGATTAGGGTGCTATTTATAGGCTCAGTTGATCCTTTGGGTGTTTAATTCGAGTTAATTAGGTTTTGATTATAACCCAATGGTTGGGTGATAAAAACTAGTTAATTAGGTTGTTAATGGAAAAATTATTCGCTTATTACTGTTTGGCGTTAGAGGAGAAGTCATTTAGGAAGATTTAATTTTAAATGGGTTATTACACCCGCCGGAATCTCGCATCGCCGCCGGCCGGATACACCGGAAAAACAATAAAGAAAAGGGGAAACGGGGGGCTGGGTTGGGTTTATTTTATTATTATTATTATTTTAAGTAATTTACACAATCAGCATCTTTCACTTTATATTTAAAACATAATAAAAACTTTAATTACCATTTGAACCTTATACTTTTAGATGTCATATAATTAGTGTAATAAAATGTTTTGAATTATTTTTATATTATACCCGGCTAGTTTGCGATTCGTTTAATATTGATATTAAATTCCGGAGTTTTGTTATTGAACAATACAAAGATAGAAAAACAACGAATGGTGACTATAACACGTTGTAAATATTATTAAATAAACAAATGGTATTTGTATATATAATAAACAAATGATACAAATACATCGAAACATCAAAATGAGTCGGTTGACGAGCACGCATAAAACGAAACTTGAAATATACATTTATATTTATACATATGTTCATAAATAAAACAGAAAATTTAAAACGGGTCAGATTTTCGGGTTTGAAAAGTAACGAATGTTACAGGACTTACAACTTTTAGAAATTTCGTCCCGAAATTAAAAATAAAAATAATTAAAAGAGAACAACTAATATACGGAGTTGTTAGAAATTTTAACAATTTTATACATACATAATTAAAATAAGATAACGCCGATATTTGAATGACCTGAAAGAACGCCACAAATAGGAAATATGACAAGGACACTTATATATAGGATGTACCAGTGGCGTATCCACCATGCCCTTATCATATTGTATTTGTCCCGTTCTCCAAAAATCATTCCAAGTTCCGAGTTTTTTCACACAACCGGACTTATTATACTTTCCATGCGAGGACTTTGATAGTTACGTGTCGACCCATAGTTAACTCTATCGTTGGATGGTCCATATAACTTGCTCTGTTGTGTGGTTTTAAGACATAGACCTTAGATAAATACATAAAATTATAGAACGTTGAAAATTAAAAATAATGAATTAAAAGAGTAAAAACACTACAAAACATATTGTTAGACTATTCAGGCCAATAACAAGACGAAAAACCCTAAGTCGAGTAAATGAAATCATCGTTGTCTGAACCAAGTAAATGATGTTGAAAACAAAATAAACGAGGTAATGAAATTTAAAGAATGAAAACATTTGAATTATGAACATCGTAATATGTAATTGAAATAATGGGGTTGAGAATAACGTGGTAGGTAAATGTAGCATTTAACCAACGAAATATGAACATATAAATTGATAACGCATTGGGTTTGAGAATAGCTTAGATAAACGAAACTTTTAATTATCATAATATCATGATGTTTAACAAATGAAAATCTCTAATAAAACATCGACGTGACCAATGGCAACGTCGAGATGAATAAACAATTATATCTTATAAACATGTAAATTGATAATAACTCGAAATGAAATGGATAAACGAAATTTTAATATTAAAATATTGAAATCGATTAAGTTTGTGAAAAGAAAAATTTTCCAATAGTAACTTTGTGCTTATCAAGTATATACTTAGAACTTCAAAATTAAAATAAAGTATTTGTCTTATATTGATGAAATCATGAACAATATATTGGTTCCAATAAAACATTGAGATGAAATAAAGTGAACATTACAGCATATAAATTAATAATTTGAAATAAAATAGATAACCAATATTCTATTATCAGAATATGGAATCCATTAAGTTTGTGAAAGAAAAGTTCCAATAGCAACCTTGAGTTTATCAAAGTAAACAATTGAAATTTCAAAATCAGAATAAAGCATTTGTTCCATATTGATGAAATCAAGAACCACAAAATGGTTTAAATAAAACATCGAGTGAAAGAGAAGTACACGAATAAACAAAACAATTTGTGTAAAAATATAACATAACATAAACTCAGCATGTACATGGGACACAGTCCCGGTTCTAAGTAAACGAATTCGTTTGGGAGAACCGGCCACCGATAGTAAAATGTAGAAATAAAAATGAAAATACGGTTTCTATTAGGTAACTATGTACACATACATGTTCATAGTCCCAATTTCCACTTAACGATTACGTTGATGAGAAATTGGTCATAGATCCCGAGGTAACAAACGTAAACCGATTTAATAAAACAAATAAGAATGATGTACGAATTTACGTTTCGTAAAATACAAACAATTATGGAATAAAGATCAATGACAATCGAAATAAACTTTGTAAACAATATTCTAAGGATATAAAAATCACTTTGGGTAAGTTCGAAACATACGTGAAAGAGAAAATAAAGAAAAGTAAATGTAGCTTGCAACGCTTGTCTTGTCGAATGTAGGTTTGTTTGTGGCATGAAGGATGACGTAAAAGATGGTGCCATGATTTCTTAGCCGAAACTTAGTGGCGTTAACGAAGGAGAAAGAAGTGTAAGGCCCCGTTCCCAGTAGCCCTACTTTAGCGTCGGATTTACTCATAAACACAGTTCTTACAATCAGAGTTAATTAAAACTTTCGCGGAATATAAACTTTAACTGTTTATTACAAAACATTTAATCTTTTCTTTAAAAACATAACATACAATCTCATATTTAAAACATCATTTCTTCCACCTTTAGATGCCAGCCGTTCAGTCCATGCCATGTGTCATCCTCACGCCTTCTCAATAAACATATATACCTGTTTACCTGCGTGCATACTAAAAGTCAGCTACGCTGAGTGAGTTCTAGTTAATCAAGCAACTTATCATACAACCACTTCATACATTATATATGTATCCGAAGACACATAATCCACTGTCTAGCCTGTTCACCTTACCACTTAACCACTTAACTGCCCCTAACCACTTAGCCACTTGTTTACGGAAGCACATAGAGGCCTGCCCTCCTACGCACTCCCGTTATGCCACTTAATAACGAAGGCACGTATAGGCTTACCCTACCATGCACTCACGTTATGCCACTTAATAACGAAGACACGTATAGGCTTACCCTACCACGCACTCACGTTATGCCACTTTAATAACGAAGACACGTATGGGCTTATCCTACCACGCACTATCGTCATGCCACTAACACCCTTACTAGACCCTTGCCACTTCTATCACACTCTACCTCTACTTGTCTATAACCCACTTCCTATCAGCACATTATTTACATAATAAGCAAGTCACATCAACAATCATACACACTAATAACCACTTGACAGTCACTATCCTTGGCGATACGTGCAATATCCGAAGATCGTTTACGCACCGGCAAGCGTTATATATTAGCTACTTGTATAGCATCTATAGCATACACTTACCACTTAAGGTAAGTGTATTCACACTTCACATCGAGTATGCACACAACCCCGAAAACATAACAAGGAAATGGGGCTAGAAACTCACCTGGATCTTGTCTCTTTCTCCACTTATAGCTAATCCCTTCTTTAACTGAGCTCTGCTAACTGTATAATAGTTACACGTATCAAATACTCGTCTGGTCTACTCTAGAGGTCTAGTATTAGCTTACTTAGCATTTTATGGTTTTCCCTTTATTTTAACTTTATCGTAATTTATCTCTTTAGTCCTTACAATGCATACCATCACGTGTGTACACATATATGTCTACATATGCAAGTCGCCATGTATCTGGGTATAAGCTAACTTGGACATAAGCGAACTTATGTATTAAGCGAACTTATTATATTAAGCGAACTTATATATTAAGCGAACTTATTATATTAAGAGAACTTATATATTAAGCGAACTTATTATATTAAGCGAACTTATATATATCAAGCGAACTTATTATCCAGCGAACTTAGCATGGCGAACTTATCTGTGGACAAACTCAGCTACAGGCGAAGTTACCTTGGCGAACTTGGCTGCAAGCGAACTTAAATTGGGTTAAGGTGAAGTTATTTTGGTGAACTTGGCTGCAGGCGAACTTAGCCGCGGGCGAAGTTGCCCAGCAGCGGCTACTGTTCGTCCTTAACCCCCATAATCATCTTCATTTTAACGTGTAACCCCTTGAAATGATATTAACCAACCCCGTAAACATTTCCATGATCGATATCGGGGAAAACTCGGCCCGGAAAAGTATAAAGTTTGGACCTTTAAGCTAAAAACATTCAACACTAGATCTAAGGTTTTCTTTAAACGAACCGTACATAAAAACGTAAACTTTAAGGATAAAGGACATACCTTTACGTGTTTTTAAGGTTACGGTTAGCTTGGTGATGAACTAAAATCTTGTATCTTGCTTGCACGCTCAAGATCTATTAAGTTATAGGATCGGTTTGGTCTCGTATTGCTCCTTAGCTCGCGGCCGTATATGGTGTAGGAAGTATGTGTGTGTTTTTGAGTGTGTAGAGATTAGGATGGATAAGATGGATGGAATGGAAAGGATTAGGGTTTAAGGGGGTATTTATACTCCCTTAAGCCCATGGACCTAAGGCCCATATTTCCTTTTGGTCCATAACTAATCCCATCTAATTATCCTACTTAGTCTTCATATTTTGCTATTATTATTATCGTTCCACTAACTCGTTTATTTTACCCGACAAAATAATATATTAAATATTACTTTAGAAATTTCGGGATGTTACAAGAAGGGAAGGGGTATGTCATATATTTTAATTTACAAAAATCGGTTGTAAATCGCGACGCCTTATAGGGCTTAAGACTTGTTTTGAAACAAAACTTTACTTTAAATATTGTTTGAAATAATAATTACATTATTATTAGTGGTGATGCTGATACTCGTAATAATAATATTACTAATCATAATAATAATAAAAATATTATTGAAAAAAAATAGTTTCAAAATGGCTCAAAACTTGTTTGAAGCCAATATTTACTTTAAATATTATTATATAATAGTAGTGACGATGTACTAGTAATAATAATATTACTAATATCAATATTTAAAAATAAAAAATAATAATAATAGTAAAAATTCTAATAATAATCATATTGATAATTACCGTAATAATAATAATGATGATGACGGTGATGGTACTAATAACGATAGTAGTAGTAATATTAATAATGATGGTAATTTTAATAACTTTAATAATAATAATAATAATAGAGGTAATAAATTCTTTTTAAAGAAAATCCATTTGACTGAAGGTTAAAATAACTAAGGATTTGGGATTAGGCGCGAGGTGTTAGTAAAAGAAATAAAATGTAGGAAAGTATGCAAAACAAAATATAGACGAGTTTGATGAGATTTGTAAAGATCTAAGTATTTAAACCGGAAAATCGTGTAAGGTTGACAAAGGATCAGAGGTTAGGATATTGCATGGCGGAAACAAGTTAGGCCTTCCAATGTATGGCGGGTGTGCTAGGGTCACCATGTTGATATTAGGCCTAAAGCATGTGGTCAAACATATGATTGAGAAAATGGTTAAGTATAGGTCTTGCAGATGGGTGAGTGGCGTTGAGTTTGGGTAGGTCTTAGCAATAAGTGATAACTGAATCTACCATAGATTGAAGCATATCAACGTTTCGGGGAAGTAAAGTAGTGGAATTTACACATACTGTACAAAGGGTGTGTTTCAGCGTGAGGCCATTCGGTTGGGTTTAGTTTGCGTTTCCAAGAATGGTGTTGGGTTTAAATTTGAATTATCTATTGCGATGAAGGTGGGTGTGGTTAAACGTGGAGTGATCGGGATCGCGGAGGCCATTTGATTGAAAATAATTATGTTAGCGTATTATAAAGTTTAACAAAATAATAGTTATTAATATAACATTAATCGGGTTTCTAACGAAAACTTAACGGAACGAAAGTCGGGATTTTAGGTAAAAAGTGATTATAACTAATGTTATTTAACTTAACTTAATGTTATTAAATTTATAAGGATTTTTAATTTTTTTATCGATTTATAAAAACAATAAAAGAAAAGGGTTTTAAAAAAATAAATACCAAAAAAATAAGATATGGTATTACCCGGGTTCGAACCCAGGACCTCCGTTTATAAACAAGTGACTTAACCATTTGGACTACCTTGTTAGTTGGTTTAAGAACAGAAATTAAAATATATGTATTAACATCATAGTTCATCTTCTTCCCCAACTAACGGTAACATTGAGGTAAAATGAAGTGAACATTACAACATATATTAATAATTTGAAATAAAACGGATAAACGAAATTCTATATTAAAATCCATTTAAGTTTGTGAAAGAAAAGTTTCAATAGCAACCTTGAGTTTATCAAAGTAAACAACTGAAATTTCGAAATCAAAATAAAGCATTGATTCCAGATTGATGAAATCAAGAGCAACATAATGGTTTAAATAAAACATCGAGTGAAAGAGAAGTACACGAATAAACAAAACAATTTGTGTAAAAATATAATATAACATAAACTCGACATGTACATGAGACACAGTCTCGGTTCTAAGTAAACGAATTTTGTTTGGAGAGAACCGGTCACCGATAGAAAAATGTAGAAAGAAAATGAAAATACGGTTTCTATTAAGTAACTATGTACACATACATGTTCATAATCCCAATTTCCACTTAACGTTGATGGGAAATTGGTCATAGATCACAAAATTTGAAATAACAAATGTAACCTGATTTAGCAAAGCGAATAAGTATGATGTACGAATTTACGTTTCGTAAAATACAAACGAATATGGATCCAAAATCAATGGACAATCAAAATAAACTACGTAAACAATATTCTAAAGAAGTGGATGTAAAAGTCACTTTGGGTAAGTTCGAAACATACGTGAAAGAGAAAATAAAGAAAAGTAAATGTAGCTTGCGACGAATGTAGGTTGGTTTGTGGCATAAGGTTGACGTAAGAGATGGTGCCATGATTTCTTAGCCGAAACTCATTGGCGTTAACGAAGGGGAAAGAAGGGGATGGATATATCATATATTTTAATTTACGAACATTGGTTGTAAATCGTGTTTTTTATATCTCATGGTGAAATAAGATTATTCTATTTTAGTTAAGCAAAACATTTTTAACTAGCGCTAAAACTTGAGAATTTTATGAAATCCTTAACGTAAAAAAAATAAAAAATAAAAAGTAAATGTTTTCTTTTGGCCAGCGGCCTAAGAAAAAGATTGTCAGATAACCAACCTCACTTGTTGAATGAAATATAGCCTTAAAAGGGCTTAAGATTTGTTTAAAACAAAAGATTTACTTTAAATATGGTTTGAAATATTATTATTAGAAGTGAAGATAATACTAGTAATAATAATATTACTAATCATAATAATAATAAAAATATTATTGAATAGAAAAAAATGGTTTCAAAATGGCTCAAAAGTTGTTTGAAGCAAATGTTTTACTTTAAATATTATTATATAATAGTAGTGACGATGATACTAGTAATAATAATAGTACTAATATCAATAATAATAATAAAATTAACAATAATAACAATAACAATTCTAATAATAACCATATTGATAATTACCGTAATAATTATAATGATGATGACGGTGATGGTACTAATAAAAATAGTAGTAGTAATATTAATAATTATGGAAATATTAATAACTTTAATAATAATAATAATAATAATAGAGGTAATAAATTCTTTTTAAAGAAAATCGATTTGACTGAAGATTAAAATAACTAAGGATTTGGGATTAGGCGTGAGGTGTTAGTAAAAGAAATAAAATGTAGAAAAGTATGCAAAATAAAATATAGAAGAGTTTGATGAGTTCTGTAAAGATCTAAGTATTGAAACCGGAAAATCGTGTAAGGTCGACAAAGGATGAGGGGTTAGGATATTGCATGGCGGAAACAAGTTAGGCCTTCCAATGTATGGCGGGTGTGCTAGGGTCACCACAATGTTAGTAGGCTTGAAGCATGAGGTTAAACACGTGGTTGAGACAAATGGTTAGGTACAGGTTTTGCAGATGGGTGAGTGGCGTTGAGTTTGGGTAGGTTTTAGCAATAAGTGGTATTTGAATCTACCACAGATTGAAGTATATCAAGGTTTCAGGTAAGTAAAGTGGTGGAGTTTACACATATTGTACAATGAGTGTGTTTCAGTGCGAGGCCTTTCAATTGGGTTTAGTTTGCGTTTCTGTAATATCCTACTTTCGGTTACATTAATAAAATAAAGTTCGTTTATTTTATAGCGGGTCGTTATCGGTTTAGTTGAATAGAATACGAGATGGACTTGTGTTGGGTAAATGGATATGGGTTATGGACTTGGGTTATGGAGGAATGAAGGAAAGACCATGGGCTTAAGCCCATGATCAAAAATATATATACCCTTAATCCTCCATTTAATTCATTTACACATATTCCATACACCACCAAAACACACACTTAAGCTCTCTCTCTCTGGCAGAGTTCTCTTATAACAACAGTTACCATTCAAGTATTGGTATGCCACCATTCGAGATGTTGTATGGGAGACGTTGTAGAACTCCCGTATGTTGGGGAGAGATTGGTCAGAAGGAGATGGGAAGCCTAGAAGTTGTGCAAGAAACCTCTTCGAAGTTCGATCAGATCAAGGCAAGAATGAAAGCTGCTCAAGACAGACAGAAGTCGTATGCTGATAAGCGGCGACGACCGATTGAGTTTAACGTTGGTGACAATGTGATGCTCAAGGTCTCGCCTTGGTAAGGAATCATTCGTTTCAGGAAGAGTGGAAAGTTGAGTCCAAGGTACATTGGACCGTTCAAGATTTTAGATCGAGTAGGTGAAGTGGCTTACAAGTTAGATTTGCCAGAAGAGTTGGAAGGAATTCATTCAACCTTCCACGTTTCTCATTTGAGAAAATGTCTAGCTGATGACACGTCTCACGTGCCATTGATGGACATCGAGGTTGATGAGCAGTTGAACTACATTGAGCAACCGATAGAGATAGTTGACCGCAAGGAGAAGCAACTTCGTCGCAAGGTTATACCTTTAGTGAAAGTGATATGGAAGCATCGCAAAGGTTCAGATGCCACTTGGGAAGCGGAGGATGAGATGCGCAAGTTTTATCCGAATCTGTTTATGTAATAGTTAGGTTTTGGGGACGAAACCTCTTTAAGGAGGGAAGACTTGTAACATCCTACTTTCGGTTACATTAATAAAATAAAGTTTGTTTATTTTATAGCGGGTCGATATCGGTTTAGTTGAATAGAATATGAGATGGACTTGTGTTGGGTAATTGGATATGGTTTATGGACTTGGGTTATGGAGGAATGAAGGAAAGAGCACGGGCTTAAGCCCATGATCAAAAATATATATACCCTTAATCCTCCATTTAATTCATTTACACATATTCCATACTTACACATATTCCATACACCACCAAAACACACACTTAAGCTCTCTCTCTCTAGTCTCTCTCTAGCCGAAATATCGAGGAGGAAACGGATCCTGACCCAAGGTATGATAGTATTTTGTCGTATGAGCTTAAATCCGTTAGATATAATCATGAAACGACGAGCCGGCACCGTTAAACCGTTTAAGTCATGAGATCCGGGTGGAATCGGGTATAAACCGAACCTAATATGAGCTTAGGGGTCACCCTAGCTCAGATCTGGATCGAACGGGATGAAAAACGATGAAAAACGGTGTAAAACGATGAAGATACGTTTTTCCAGTGAGTTTTCCGGCAATGGCGGCGCCGGAAAAAAGTGTACGAGGTTGTCAGGGAATGTTCTGACAAATCTGACCTAACCCTAGTTCGCTAAGGAATAACTAGCGAATTAGAGGTAATTCGCCAGCTGATTCGCTAAGGAAAGATTAACGAACTAGCTGTAGTTCGTATCCAATTCGTTAAGGGAAAAGGGTAACGAATTACCCTTGATTCGTTATGACCAGTTCGTTAAAAGAGATAACGAATTAGAAGGTCCAATTCGCTACTTGGACTGGTTCGCTACATGGACTGATTCGATAAGAGACCAGTTCGTTAAAAGTCTACTTCGTGTAAGTAACCAGTTCGTTAAAAGTTCCAATTCGTTACAAGAACTAGTTCGTCATGGCAAGTCAGTTCGTTAAGGATATGTATTAAATTATAAGGATATTATATATCAATCGCTTTCAAATATAATAAAGTTTATCATATTTAGTTTCTTGGGTTTTTTTATCAATGATTGCTTTGAGCTATTTGTGAAACTTAAATTTGATTATTACGGGTTAAAGTTGGTAACTAGATCATTTGATACAAATAAACTACAAGCTCAAATTTGTTATGGGTAATAAGGGGTAATCTGAATATTCTAAAAAATTTGAGAATACAAATAAATTTATCGTCTAACGTGTTACGGGTTCAAAGTTGTGACTTGAAAATGTAAAACAAATTAAAGTAAGAATTTTAAATTTGATTAGTTTTCAAATTTATTTTTAAGGACATTTTTGGAAATAATCAAAAGATTCGAGATTTTGCACATTGAGTATTTTTCCCATCACTATTAAAATTTAAGAAAAAATGACAAACACTTCCGATATGTCACTTCCAGGCCTATCAATGCTTTTAACTTTTATCAAATTAGAAACAATGGTGTCAGCATTGATTTCTTCTTGAATAGTGATCAAAATGTTGTATGTGAAGCATATCGTATAAAATTATGCTAAAGTGAAATAAAACATTCACAAAAATGAACGAGATAACCTATTATTCTTTTTTTTTTGTCAATTTGCAAAGTTGAGAAGCTTCTCAAACATATCAAACTTTTTTTCATTGTGTAGCTCAAAACTATTATTATATGAGAAGTATTCTTCGAAATTGGTTCATAACCAAACTTCTTTCAATTATAAATATATGATACTAAGAATAAATTCTCAATAGATTGAGTGTTTTTGGGTATGTTTTTGCACTTGGATTATTTCTTTTATGAAGTTATTTATTTTTTGGAAAAATCATTTTGTGTAAAAAAATAAAATCAATTTATGTATAATGATACAAAGAAAGATGTAATACATTTTTCATATACATTATGTATTGATTTGTTTGTAACTTAATTATTTATATCATCTCATGTGTTACAAGGAATCTAAAACTACTAATTTAATATAAATAATCTCAAAATTACTTAAAAAAGTAGGAAATCTATCTATTCTAATAAAGTAAAATAATTGTGACACGTGTCAGTTTGTGGTTAATCCTTACAATTTTTTTCCTCCAAAACTTATATATGGCAAATATAAAAAATTATTCACTTTCCTTTTACACTCTATTTATATTATATCTAATTAAATTATTCACGTTTATTTAAACTCTATTTGTATTATATCTATACATTTTTATACAAATAAATATTTACATATTATACTAATGTACATTGTTAGAATATATTTCACAACATAATTGGTGAAATTCAAAAATCTATAACAAACCATGTTTATTAAATATTGAAAAGTTGTGAAAGACTTTAGCTATATCTGTCACATCGAAAGGCCTTATTGTTTTAAATTTTCCTTCAGTGGCATTGCTTCATTATCGTGTACCGATTGAGAAACAGCTCATTCTAGATTTAAAAGTCAAATATATTTGATGATATAATACGACTATATTTGTAATACATTTTTTTACATAATATAAATAGGCTTAGTTATCTTTTTTTATTTATATTAAATTATTTATTATAATTTATACATTAATTTATCCCATGTAATTCACGGGTTTCTAAAGCTAGTATTTATAGTATATATAGAATTAAGCCCATATCATGATACAATGACATCAGGATTGAATAACCGATTATAGCTTAGAATTAAACTGATGAATAATCATATATTTGGTTTTCGGTTCCAGAAATCGGAGTTTGGGTCAAACCTAGTAAACCAAATACCAAATACTAGTTAATTAAGTTGTTCTTTAGAAACTTAGCCTAATAACAAATCATGATTATTTGAATTTTTTTCATTAAAATCACATTCAAACTCAGTTTTCTGTTTGGTTTCAAAGTCGTTTCCGACCGGTTTTTATGGTTTTAACTAAAAAAAGATCTCTAAATAAGAATAAACTGAAAAATAAACTGAAATATTCAGGGCCGTCTCCGAAAATTTAAATACCTCGGCCTAGCCAAAGTAAAATGACTCGTAGGCCTTAACAGAAATTTTTTATTCGTTAATGTACATTGCTATAACTTTTATCGATCTATTTATTATAAGTAGAAACCATTCTGAGCATGTGATTATCTCATAAACCATTGCAAATAATCTTATTTTTAACATCACAAAACATATATATGTAATATGTATAAAAAAACTTGTGTCCCTAAAATTTAAGTGCCCAGGTCGATGGTGCGGCTCCCACATGCCACAACCTCCGAGCCGCCCCAACTGAAAATTGAGCCAATGAACACTGCTAAATGAAACCCAACATCATAAGGTAATTCAAATCACAAAATGACATGTATATCCATCTGGAAGGACGAAGATGAAATGAGTTCAAGTTCGATTCTCCAGTGGACTATCCTCATTGCCAAATACCACACATGATTTCTTAACATAAGGAATTATCGACGAACAATTAGCAGGATGTATGTATCTAAAAAAAGACAAGATTCCATGTATTATTGCAAACTATCTTGATTTAGAGTTGAAGTAGAGGTGCTTTCTAAGGTGTCTATTGTTCATTATTTAAAATGATCCTTTGTTTACATGCCTTATGAGCTTGTTTTGGTTTCCAACAACTTTTTTCAATTGAATACGCTACACATAATAATCATATGTGCAACACGTGCAGCGGCGGACCTTCAACATCTAGTATAAATGGGCCAAAAGTCTCGAGATCAGGGGGATCTAGAGTGTACTCAGGGGTTTTTCCCGGGTTACCCCTCAACTTTTACGGCGAAGTGTAAAATTAGTGCAACGTTTTCTTCTTCTTCTCGGTTTTATGTACTAGGATACCCCTGAGCAAAAACTAGGTTACCCCTAAGAAGTATTGAGATTCCATGTATTATTGTTCATTCTTTCTTTTTTTGTTGTCACCAGGGCTCTGCAAAATGTTTCGTTAGTTTAAGGAAGTCCGAAGATGACTTGTAACATCCTACTTTCGGTTATATTAATAAAATAAAGTTCGTTTATTTTATAGCGGGTCGTTATCGGTTTAGTTGAATAGAATACGAGATGGACTTTTGTTGGGTAAATGGATATGGGTTATGGACTTGGGTTATGGAGGAATGAAGGAAATACCATGGGCTTAAGCCCATGATCAAAAATATATATATACCCTTAATCCTCCATTTAATTCATTTACACATATCCCTTACACCATCCAAAACACACACTTAAGATTCTCTCTCTAGTTCTCTCTCTCTCTCAACCGATATCAAGAGGGAAACCGAGAACCGGCCCGAGGTAATGATAGTATTATATTGTATGAGCTTAACCCGTTAGATATAGTTGCGAAACGACGAACCGACACCGTTTAACCGTTTAAATCACAAGATCCGGGTGGAATCGGGTATAAACCGAACCTATGATGAGCTTAGGGATCACCCTAGCTCAGATCTGGATCGAACGGGGCGAAAAATGGCGAAAAAAGAGTTAAAACTCGTTTTTCCGGTGAGTTCGCGTTTTTTCCGGCGGCTTTCCGGCAATGGCGGCGCCGGAAAAGTTAATACGAGGTTACGGGTGTCAGGGAATGTTCTGACATCCCCTGACCTAACCCTAGTTCGCTAGGGAGTAATTGACGAATTAGAAGTGATTCGCTAGCTGATTCGTCTAAGGGAATATAATGAACTAGCTTTGATTCGTGTACTAATTCGTTAAGGAAAGACTGACGAACTAGCTTCAGTTCGTTAAGTCCAATTCGTATGTCGACCAGTTTGTTATAAGGTTTAATTCGTTATGAGGACTAGTTCGCTATGAGGGTCCATTCGCCAAGAAGACCAATTCGTTAAGCAGACCAAACGAATATCGACCAATTCGCTAAAAAGGCCAATTCGTTATGAAGTAACAAATTAGCCAGTTCGTTATGAAGGACAGAAGTAACGAATGAACACAAATTCGCTAAAGAGCATCTTAACGAATTAGAAATTTGAAAGAATGACAGAACAGTCCCTGGACTTAGAAAAGAATTATTTAATTACAATTAGGCCCTTGAACTTTTAAGTAGCAAATTAATTAGCGATTCAAAATGTTAATGGAAAATGTGTTACGACAGTTAATGGAAATAAAATTTTTCCAAGCTGACCTGGCAGCTCGACCCCAGCCCGGGGCTCTGCCCCTAGAACCCCGCTGCCAGGGGCGCTGCCCCCGGACCCCCCGTTCGTTGAGGGTAATAATTAAACTAGATAGGCGATATGTGTAGTGATAGTTTACTGAAACGTATAATTATTATACAGTTAGTCGTGCACAGCTCAAGAAGGGGATAACCGTAAACGGTGAACGCAACCGCATTGAGGTGAGTTTCTAGCCCCACTTCCTTGTTATGTTTTCGGGGCTGTGTGCATACTCGATGTGATAGTTAATACACTTATCTTAAGTAGTAAGTGTATGTCTTGTATGATTTATGTATGATGATTGTTTGACGGTGCGTGAACGATCTTCAGATATTGCATGTACCGTCAGGTGGTAATTAAGATATGATTGATAAATATGATGAAAGATATGATGTATGTGTGAATATATGATGTATGCATAATGTATGTATGTTATGATAATGGTACGTGAACGCTCTTCGGAGATTGCACGTATTGTCAAGGAAAGTATGTATGAACAGGTACGGTACAGTTACACGAAACAAAGGGACCAGACCCTAATAATATCTGTGATGGTAGGGACCAGACCCTAATAATATCTGTGATGGTAGGGACCAGACCCTAATAATATCTGTGATGTTAGGGACCAGACCCTTATAATATCTGTGATGTTAGGGACCAGACCCATATAATATCTGTGAGGTTATAGGGCGAAAGGCTCTATAAAACGTATGATTATGTATGTAAAAAAAGTATGAAGGTAATAATGAAAGTATATGCACTTATGTGTGTATGAAAGGAAGTTAAGATGTTAAGTATGAAATGTAAGAAGGTATTGTATGATTATGTGATTAACTAGAACTCACTCAGCGTAGCTGACTTTTAGTATGCACGCAGGTGAGTAGAATAAGGCAGGTAGCTTGAGGAGGACACATGGCAGAGTTGGACGAAGCTAGCATCTGAAGATTTTGCTATGATGTTTTATTTTAAAACACTATGTTTTGTTTTTAAATGACTATGAATTCTCGATAAGACAAGAATTATGGTTATGGAATGTAATGGTTTGAATGTTTTTAATGTTCCGCGAATGTTTTAATTAACTCTGATATTTAGAACTGCGTTTATGAATAAATCCAACACGAAAGTAGGGCTACTGGTAACGGGGCCTTACATGACCAACATGAGGTCATGACCTAATACTAATACTGGGCCTTTCTAAAGCTAGAACCCATTTCATTATAAAAAAAAAAGAACGTGTTTAATAAATAATGGGCCTTTTTTGATAAGTAACAGATAATTTATTTATTTGTTCAACAAAGATTTTTTTTTCATTTATTTATTTGTTTATCATGTATATTAGCTTTGTACAAAAAAGTTCACATTTTTATTTACTTTTAAAGTTTGTTTAGTTTATTGTTTATTAATGTTGAAATAAGCATTAGTTTTTTTAATATTTGAATAATGTTTTTTTATGGATGGAGGCTAAATTAATATTTGAATAATATATTTTAGGATTACTGGACTAAAATAATCACACTTTTAATGAGTTGGCTAATAATAATTCCCCATCGGTTATTTCCCTCTGGCAGTCCCACATTTTTCATGATTTTTGTTTTATGATTCTTCGTTAAAAATAATTAACGGGGTTTAGTTTTTGCTGATGTGGCTATATGAGTTGGCACTTTAAAATACAACGTGGCTTTTGATTTCTTTCTAGGGTTATTACGTGGCATCCCTCACCCATATAACCCCATACTACATATTGGAGCCCTAATTCCCTCGCCGGAGTAGCTATGACACCACCTAACTCAGTGCTCTGTGTTTGCCGCCTGTTTCTATGTCCACGACCACATATCACCACCCGTCTACACACTAAGACTCCCTATCTAACGGATGGAAATCTATACCTAGGTCATCCGAGAGCACCATCGGTGACCAGAATCACGACCACAAGTCCGACCACCACCTCTGAATTATCGGTTCTGCAATTGATGTTTTGTTCAGTAGGAAATTGGCAGGCGGGTGACAGTGGGACGTTGAAGGGGAGTCTCGACGTCGTGGTTCAGGTACCGTTAGTGGCCATACGCGATAGGATGTGGAGGTTCTATTGATGTTGTCGTGGTGGTAAGGGCAGGGTGTAAAGAGAGAAAGAAAGAATAATAAGGAGATATATATATATGTATATATATAGAAACAGGATCAAATACATTTTATTCTTAACATGAAATCAGTGAGAACGAATTTGTTGTTATTATTAGGTTTAATTTTATAGGTGTTTGCTGTTATTTTTTGTTCATATTTGCTAGTTTTCGAGTATGAGACGTTATAAGTATATGTTGATATATATTTTGTTGTTATTCTTAGATTTTTTCTTTTGCTGTTATAAGTATTTGTTCTTGATTTTGATTCTTTTATTGTAATTTTTAGGTTTTTTTCTTTGTTATTACAAATCATTGTTTATGTATATTGGTATTTTAGTTGTTATTGAATCTTACGTTCTCATTTTTTTATAAATTGGTATTATTTCCTACGTTCTTATGTTAAGATTAAAATGTACATGAACCTTCCCCTATATATATATATATATGAAAGATTATAATATATGTTGCTATTTATTAAAATATTTTTTAAATAAATTGGTTAAATTACCAATTTGCCCACATGTGAAATGCATATGGCCTGATTTAACGAGAAAAGAAATATTATAATATATATGTTAAAATACCTTTTATTAAATTCCAGTGACTATCATCATTTGACCAGTCAGAGTTCTACACGGGATCGGCTTCATATGGATCATGATAGTAATCTTCCACCGGCTCATTAGTGTAGTCGTAAGCTGCTTTCAAAACCTCAGGATCATAATCATCACCCGGCTCCATTACATGTTCTTCACTTGGTCTTATTAATTCATCTTCTTGCACCAAATAAGCCAGCAAATCATCTCCTTTCAATTGACACTCCTTATATTCCAAATGACTTGCTTTATTGTCAAACTGCCATACATCCTTCTCAATTTCATCATGGCTGCAACATGACTGATAGTGTGGAACATAAATTTAAAGTAAATAGATGAAACAAGAAACTCTAAACATTTAACATAAACTAGAATAACAACAACAAAGAATACATTATCCCATACTACAAATACAATGTTAACAACTAATCAATAAATACAAACATAAACAAAGAACAACAACCAACTAATTCCTAGCAACATCTTCAAGCTTGTTACTTTTTTGACTTTCATTCTTGCAAACTCATCTTATTGTTCATCATCTTCACCATTGTTTGAATTACCTTTTCACAACTAGGGCATTTAGGATCATTCGCCCATTTTAGCCATCGACAACTCCCCATCTGTAATGGACATAACATATCAACAAAGAAACAACCTAACCAACTACAAAATGAATATCACAATTAACATAATCGATTACCCCTAAAATTGACCTAAGCCAAATTAACATAATCAAGATCGATTAACAGACAAGAACCTTAAATCGTGACTAATTAAACACTTACACAGCACAAGAATCGACAACCCGGGTTTGTATCAGTCCTGGATATCCGGTAACAAGTCCCTGCACCACACAAGCATCTCACACAAGAATCGTCGACACGGGAAGGCATGGAAGGTGACCCCGTGAAGTATTGACTTGACTAGGATTGAGACATCACAAATGAAGGGATGAAGAAGTGAATCGATGATTCTTGTGTGAATGGTGAGATGAAGAAGAACAACTGAGCGATTAAACGGGTGAAGGGTGTTGGTGATGTTATAATAATGATACAAGGGTAATAAAGTAATTCAGTCAAATTTTAACGGGTCAACGTGGGGTTGACTAATGGTAGGGGCAAGAGTGAGCCTGCCGGAGAAAGATAAGGGTTCAACTTGCACAATTTAATTTTCAGGGGGTAATGGTGCGCCCGATGAAATTACACGGGGAGGCAAATCATAGTTTTCTTTTTTATTTAAAAACAAAAAAAGTCAAAAATAAATAAACATCGATGTCCTGACTCTTTAGAAGCTACCAACTACTTTAAAACCTTAATCCTATTTTATGCTGTTTCATCGTTTTATAGATCTCCTCAAGACTCCACTATCGCCCTTTTGTCGCCGCCGGTAAATTTTCTTAAATCTAAAATTTTCATGTTTTGTACTTGTACCAGTTACAGATTTATATATGTACACAAATCCGTATTTACATATGTTGTCTTATACCAATCATATATTATATTATCATTCATTTACTGTTCTTGCATAACTGTAATTTAGATTGTTTAATTTATAAGATAGAACATATAAAAAGTCGTTTAAATCAATTTTCAATAATCCTTGTTTTTATCAAGTACAATTTCTAATAAATTTTCAAAAAAGTTTTGTAGATCATAACTTATGATCAAGATTATGTACTCTAGCATTGGGTTCAACTTTTATACTTTGGGGGTAACGATTAGAGATGGGATTCAGGTCGAGGCATGTGGACTAGACAATTTTCATAACATATGCCGGAGTTCAAAACATTATTATGTATTGGATTGCTATGCATTCAATAGTTCAAACATTCTTTTAGATGAAAACTACTCATCTATTGTTTAGATTTGACAACATTTACAGAGGATTTCAAAAGGCATGTCATGGGTGTTGAAAGACATTATGAAAGTTGTTGTAAACCTATAGTTTAGAAAGTGCTTATCCAGCCACCAAAGTCATACCTTCATACATAAGTTAAGAAGCTAAAAGGGTTGCTTTTATCACTTAAA
This sequence comes from Bidens hawaiensis, assembly GCF_021521415.1. Classification (NCBI taxonomy): domain Eukaryota; kingdom Viridiplantae; phylum Streptophyta; class Magnoliopsida; order Asterales; family Asteraceae; genus Bidens; species Bidens hawaiensis. Next base: position 90,540 of record NW_027498446.1, on the reverse strand, counting down.
CGAAATGATCCTTGTCTACGACTCACGAGTATCTATGTTCAATATGATCACTTATCTACACATAAGTGATACTCCCAAGAAAGGGAAAATTTACTTTTCACTTACCTAGTCACATTGCCTAATAAAACACCGGATTCTTAACCACAATTAAAATAAATAATACATCCACTATATGAAGAAAATTTTCATAAGTTGTGTCTATTTCATCAATAAACCAATCGAACATAACTTGTATATGTTTCAAATGATGAACCCTAATTTAAAATACAAACTCAATATCCCAGTTAACTAATCACATATAGAGATGCACAAACGTGTTCCCAAGTCAAAATAAGTTTGAATTAGTCATCAAAAGTCAAAACCGGTTTGGGTTCTTAGTGGGTTTTTTTTATTGGGTTTGATCGGGTTTTGCAAAAATTTTTACCGGGTTGGTTAAGCTTAAAAGATTTCAATGAAGAATGTTATGAACCGGTTCCAACCAACGGGTTCAATTGGGTTAAAACGTTTTCACTATACAGTTCCAAACAGGTTCGCGTCGAGTCGAGGAACTGGTTTTTATGCACCTCTAGTCACAATTGCAGTATACCATGGACTTCTTAATTATCTTGGATCTTAATTGACAGTTGGGTCTACAGCTAGCAATTTAAATGAAATATTCTATCCAAACTATTACATTTGATCATTTTCACATATATGAAGTTATATTTTTTAATATCATACATCTAAAAGGTCATCAAAAAACACACAAATCTTTGTATATCAAGACCAATGACTTGAAATTTAAGCCCAATTTTTAGTTAGTTTCAAGAGCCACATAAACACCGTTAACATGTTGTTGCTTTAACTTTGATACATCTCAATGTTGTTATGTAACAGCATAATCCACTCTTTTTCTTTATCATCATCATATCCAGCGAGCACCATATACAAATGTTTATGCGATTTTTACAATTCTATACACAAGATTAGTTATCTATAAAGTATTAAAATACACAAACATGCAATCTAAACATGCTTTAGCCCAATTTAATTTAAGATGAGAATATTAATCAATTTGGGACTAGACACTAGACATCAACATTAGACAATGGGTCTGAGCCCGTTAAAACGGTTTCTGACCCGGCCCACCTAGTCTAAAAAAATCGATTTGGGCAAAACCAGTTGGGACCAAACCCAACCTGCCATTTCGTATACCAGTTCGCAGTCGCATTCACTAGATTTGAAAACCATACCAAAATAACCTTTTTTCCCTCAAACCGGCTTATAAGCTGAACCAAGTCGATTTGATGAGTTTGAACATTTTTCCTCTTAAACCCGTTTATAACCCAAACTATTTTATTACAAACCAATTTTTATAACTTGTTGACCAACCCGGTTCAGTTCATAACCCAACCCGAACCGATTTTGCACACCTCTAATCCTCAATTTGATGAGTTCGAACATTTTTCCTCTTAAACTCGTTTATAACCCAAACTAGTTTATTACAAACCAGGTTCTGTTCATAATCCAACCCAACCCGAAACGCTTTCGTACACGGTACACCTCTAACCCTCATAATATTTCATATGGGTTCCTAATCTTAAATCAATCTTCACAACACTCATCATCAAGCTCAAAACTTTTCAAGAAACATAAACACCCAAATTACACAACACACTCAAACCCGAAAACTAATACAAAACATGATAGTAGCAACCAACAACATCAAGAACAACATCAAACTATAACAGATCACACAGTTTCAAACACAGATCACTTGTTACGCAAGCCTCTCATATCGGTCAACGTCGCGATCCGGGTTGATGCAAATAATAGCATAAAGTGCGTAAATGATCCCAGGAAGATAACCCAGAATGGTCAACACCAAGCATATGAAGAACTCAACCTGCAAGATTAAAAACACTCGTTCAGGCATTTTATCAAACAGTTGGTGTGCGTAATCGGAAACCGGGTTACCGTGCAGCAGCCGTAGCGGAGACAGACGCCGAGAGGCGGTAGGAATATCGAGAGGATGATCTCGCAGAGGAGAAGACACCCAGATGACATTTTTGGTGATAAGTTTTGGGATTTGATGTGTTTTGGGGGTGAGTTAATTGTGTGGGAGTTTATGGGTGGCCACACATCTAAATCATGAATAACGTGATGTTATTGTATAATAATGTTGAAGTCCTTCATGTTTTATATATGGTATAAGTTTAGTCCTTAAAAACATATAGGTCACACAAAAAGTTTTGTATGAACAGACTACGTGAATCTGAAAATCGCTCTAGGCTATACGGTATGGTTCATATTTACTCGATTAAGTGACCATGTTGCATTGCGTGGATTATCACTCATTAGTTGAGGGACTGCTCATAGTGAAAAAAAAAGTGTAGGACTGTCGGATATCTCATGGAAATCAACCCGCTATGCCCTTTTCGATATAAAATTACTATTTTAGACTCCATTTTCAATATATTCTTATTATTTTATTTGAAAAATGAGAAATCGTGGATTTCAATATTTTGTTAGTTGACTGGGAGAGAGTTAACGAAATGGAGTGTGATATGAGTCATATGACGCTGATATGACACAAAGTGAACCACATTCATAGTCTTAGACCTTATATATTGACGTGTGTATCAATCCATTTAATTTTAAAGAAAAATTGTTTGCATATTAGGTTGTTCACTATGAAGGGGGATTTAAATTCCTCCACGTGGACACTTGGGGCTTTAAAGCACTTTCACTATGTTGACCCGCTATGGTTCGAACCCCCTTTACCGCCTCATTACACACACACACACACACATATATATATATATATATATATATGTGTGTACGAGAAAGAGAGAGCGAGTGAAATCTAGGGTGGCCCCACCAAAACACCCCCATTACCAACGGTCGTTCCAACTTCTCCCCCACCCTTACCGCCGCCCTTATACCGCCCCTTGGTGGTGTACAAAGGCTTTACCGCCCCTTTACCCCCCCCCCAACTATACCACCAATAGTGGAGAGTCTTACTAAATTAAAATGTTACGCTTGAAAATAAACTTGTTGCTTTAAACCCATCTGTTGTAGCGAGAACTCAGTCGGTATCGATTTGGTTTGTTACGATATCGTTTCATACCATATTATAAAATTGTTGGGTTATTGGGTACCTTAATGAAACATAAGAGCATTCTCATCCCATCCCATATAATTATGTGTTGGGAATTTGCAAATTATAGGGTGGAGTTGTGAGTGATTGTGAGTGTAAATTATAGGGTGAAGAGAGAAATATAGTGATTTTTTGTAAATTTAGGGAACATTGTTTGCCCTTATTTATTTTTTAATATTTGTTGGATTGGTTATGAGTTTGGTACTTAAAAACATGTGGGTCACACAAAAAGTTTGTATGAATAGGCAATGTGAATCTAAAAATCGCTCTAGGCTATACGGTATGGTTCATATTTTCATGCTTAAGTGACAATGTTGCGTTGAGTGGGATATCACTCACTAGTACTACTCGTAGTGAAAAAAGGTGTGGGACTGTAGGATATCTCATAAAAATTAACCTGTTTTACCCTTTTCAATATAAAATTACTATTTTAGACTCCATTTTTAATATGACCTTTTTTTATTTAAAACTGAGAAATCATGGATTTCAATATTTTGTTAGTTGACCGGGAGAGTGGAACGAAATGGAGTGTGATATGAATCATATGACGTTGATGTGACACAAAGTGAACTATACATATGTTCTTCAACTTATATGGGTTGACGTGTATATCAATCCATTCAATTTTAAAGAAAATTGTTTGCTTATTAAGCCATATGTAATGGGGCGACAAACAAGCGAATTTGAGCGAAATTTTGGAGGAACACCGCCCCCCGGCGATATTGGGGCGAAAAGGTGCGGGGGCAGGATGTTTTTGTCATCGGAAAGGAAGAAATGAATATTATTATTATATTAGTATGTGTTATATATATATTATATATATATATATATATATATATATATATATATATATATATATTACTATTTGAAGCCCCTACACCATTACACCCTAAAAACAAATTTCTACCCTTTGCTGACTGGGCGCCACACGGCGCAAAACGCCCCATCTTGTAGCCCCTCAACTACGCATAGCCTTACGTTGTTCATTATGGAGAGGGGTTTAAATCCCTTCCACGGTGCCATGTCATCGCCACGTGAGCAAGGGGTTTTAAAGCCCTTCCACTATGTTGTCCCGCTATGGTTCGAAACCCCCTTATCGCCTCATTACACACACACACACATATATGTGTGTGTGGGGGGGTATTGGATCATTTCAGAAGTTTTTTTATAGCGAGAAGTGCGAGAAGTGAAGGTGTAACTCCATTAATCCCTAATTTCACTCCATTTCTTATGTGTAGGTGCATATGTATGTGTGTAGGTACGTATGTTTGTATATGTGTACGTATATTTGTATATGTGTATGTATGTTTCTATGTGTGTAGGTACATAGGTTTGAATGTGGCTCGGTACATTTATATGTTTGTAGGTAGGTTTGAATATGTAATTAAGACATAAATACAACCAACCTACATATTTGTATGTAACATCATATGAAAGGGAGTGAAATTAGAGATTAATTGAGTTATACCTTCACTTCTCGCACTTCTCGCTGTAATATCACTTCTCGCAAGATCCATCCCCTATGTGTGTGTGTGTATGAGAAAGCGAGAGAGAGTGAAATCTAAGGTGGCCCCACCAAAACACCCCATTACCACCGGTCATTCCAACATCTCCCCACCCTTACCGCTCCCTTATATTGCCCCCCGGCGGTATACAAAGCCTTTACCGCCCCTTTACCCCCCCCCCTCACCCACTATACCTCCATAGTGGAGAGTCTTACTAAATTAAAATTTTACGCTTGAAAATAAGCTTCTTGCTTTAAACCCATCCACTGCAGCGGGAACTCAGTCGGTATCGATTTGGTTCGTTACGATATCGTTTCGTACCATATTATAAAATTGTTAGGTTACTTGTGTACCTTAGTGAAACATAAGGGTTATCATATTAAAAAGTTATGAGATTAATTTTATAATTAAAGAAGCTAAAGGGTTAAGCGTGTAACTAAATGAATATTAATTAAATAGTACAATATGTAAATAGTATGCACGAAATTCAAAACTATACCACTAATATATATTATAATCTCTAAATAATACTCATAAGTCATAAGCTACAATATGTAAATGGTATGCATGAATTTTCAAGTAAAATCTCGTTATTTGAACTAGTTGTTTTAATGCCGAGATACCGTATAAGGCCATTCCAATGCAAAATCCTAGTTAAATCGTCAGCTTAGCATGCAATATCATATTTCTAACCAACCTACAAAAGCATTTATTTCTCTTCTAATGGTTAATACTCGTTCTTGTTTCAAACCGTCACCTCACTATCCATCTCATCTTGTTAAAATGGCCATGTCAGACTCCTACAAACTATTTCGTGTTCACAAATTGTCTTGTGTCTCTCTCCTCCAGCTGGTTTCCTCCAATGATAAACATCAGACCATGAATTTAGTTTGGAATATAAAGTATTGTCACAATGCTCTAAGCTCGATCGGAAAATTTAACAAATTATTGGACATAGTTAAACACTTAAACCTATCAAACCAACTAAATTTGATTTTGTTGATTCGTTTTACTATTGGTTCGAATCTTCCAAAAGAAAATTTGAAACTATGCCACCCGATTGAGGATTATTATTTATTTATTTATTCTTAATGACGTACCGGAGTTCTAATAAAAGAAAAGAAAAATGTATTCGAAAAGTGTGATATTTTGGACTTTTCTGGAAGTAAACATAATCAAATAAAATATTTTGATTGTTATTAGTTAGGTAAATTGCATCATGGATTATTAGTATATTATATGAATGAATATTGACATGTAAACGTTGAAAAATGGACGTACGTACTACGAACACATGTTCACATTTTAATTTAAAAATCCAATTTTAAAACGCATCTCACCATCAACTTTTTACTTTGTACTTATTTGGGTATGTAACGCATAAAGAAAAATAACCTAGACATATTCACTTTTTGGAGAAAGATGAAAAATCCTTTTTTAGTAATAAGGTAAAAAGTGTGTTAAGGGGATGTTTGTGATTCCTTATTTTGTCTTCTTATAATTTTTCATTAAGTTAATAAATTATAATATTATAACTTATGAAACTTTTTCTCTCAGGATATAAACAATCTCAAACACCTTATTATTTTTCAAAAAGTTAATAAGTTATAAGGTAGTGAAAATAAGCTATCTCAAACACCCCTTAAATATAAAATTATTTCTAATTTCTATGTAGAAAATTTTAGGAGTACATTTAGCTTTCTTTTTGGATATGGCTGTTTGGTTTAGTGACATCAGATGTCACAAAACTATCCTATTAAGCATCTCATTAAGATTATACACATGAGTTTGTTGTAAACAATAAAAGCTTATCTTGAATGATCACAAAGTTTGTGATGAAAATTTCAATCAGTTTGGTTATTATAAGTCATTAATTTTACAAATATTTACAAAGTGTTTAGGTGTAAGCAACATGTTGTGTCAGCCAACTTTTTCACCGGCGTCAGGTAACCAAGGGTGGTGAGGGTAGTCATCCTATCTCAATCCATCTTTCACCCCTCCTCTCATCCACGTAGGCATCACGTACGATTTTGAGATAGAAATGATGAGATTTCGAGAGAGATGGGGGTGCACATATGCGGGAACATAGAATTATATTCCCTCCGTCGCTCTTTAAGTGTCATGGTTTGAAAATCAAAAGTTCAAGGTAGATTGAATGATTACTTTTTTTTGCTTACCAAATTTTTATTTAATATGGATATTAAATAATATAACATCCACCAAGTCTCATCATCACAAAAAAATAAGGTAAAAAGTATTAAATATGTAACGAGCCAAGCTCAAGCTTGAAAAAACGACCCATGAGCCGAGCTCGAGTCTAGTCAAGTTCGGGCTCGGTTCAGCTCGTTTACACCCCTATTCTAAATTTTAAAAATAAAACAACTTAGAAATTATATTATCAAACACAAGTGGACCATCCACATGTAAACCGGTCAAAATTAACACTTTGAAGCTTTATAAAGTCTTGATAACTTACAGATATCTGATTCAAGTCAATCAAATGCTTCTGGGTTTGACTTTGACCCAAATATGTCTTTCGGTTACCCCTGGTCCATTGACCCGGACCCTTTGGTTAGCAATCACTCTTTGAACCGATTGTTGCTTTACATCAAGAATCACGTCAAATTCAGATGACGGTACGTTTTATGCTTAAATATGAATATTCTCTTTTTTACATTTTCTCAAACGAGTCGACTGCTCGTTCATACAAACTTGTTCTTGTAGGCTAGTTGACTTGTTATGTAATAGAAATTTGCGTCTTTGGCGCAAGAATCTGTGCATCAAAATGAAACGGGTCAAATGTGTCAAATACTTAACATCTGGTAAATCACTTTAATTAAAAATATTATGTTTATAGAATAATTTTTATGAACAAATTTAACATTTAACTATTGAAAAAAATATTAAGGAAAAGAATTAAAAAAAAAGTGTTAGCGGGCCAACAAATTATTTCTTGCATCCTTTGTTTCCTGTAATAAAATTGTATACAAAATCTACTACTCTAATAAAAGAATACTACTATGTGTCACTTGTCATTCTCTCAGCCATCCTCACAATATTTAAACCCATTTTGTTATTTGGATCCCTTGTGGATCATTACTCAACCAAAAATAGCCTTATTCTTATGTATATATAAGGCAAGTGTGTTAATGTTTATTTATTTCTTCTTTTTTTTTTTCTTTTTATATTTTAACGACATGTTTATCCTCAAGTAATAAAATGAAATAATTTAGCTATAGAAAAAGAATATGTCAAATGGGATTGAATTGATCGGAACATTGCTTTATTATTATTTTATAGTATTTTCAGGCATATAAAATAAAAGTCAATTAAAATACTTTCTTCTTTAAAAATTTTCATTATATATGTTAACTACATTCTCATAAATTTTTTATAGACATACAAGCATTTAAATTTATTCTTTTGGTTTATTTTGGAAAGCTGGAATCATGAAGTTCTTTTCTTAGCTATCATATATATAACTAGCTTTTATTCCATGTAATAGGGGATTATTATATATTATTTGTTTCTAATATTAATATATTTTGTTGAATTTTAATTTTATTTGTTATAAGGAAGTTATTAATATATTTATGATTTGATTATGGGTTTGGTGAGACCCATGACCCGCTTTTTTTTACTATAAAATTGTTTCTTAATTATAAATAATATCTTTAAAAAAGCCAGATACTAATTTTTAGTATATCCCTATTTTATATGATTTTCATATCAAATATTTGATGAGATTAATTTTAATATAATGAGATGTTATAACCCGTTTAAAAGGCTATCTGGCTTTGGTGAGACCCGTGACCCACTTTTTTTTACTTAATAAAATTGTTTCTTGATTATAAATATCTTTAAAAAAACGGATACTAATTTTGAGTATATCACTATTGTATAGGATTTTCATATAAAATATTTGATGGAATTATTTTTTGATATAATGAGATGTTATAACCCGTTTAAAAGGCTATCTAGGTTTGGTGAGACTCATACCCGTGAATTCGGTTTAAATGCATGAGAAACCTTCATTTACAAATAAAACAATCTGGTAGCTTAAGAGAATTTAAGGATGTTTCATTTATATATATATTTAAGATTAAGATTAATACATAATCTTGTTTTATTATTTATGGTTGGCTTGTACTTAAAAGGACCTGTGTTTTCACACGGACATCTATACGTCGTTTTGTCAAGATTTACAAGCAGACATTGACTAAAATTTTGATTACTGATAAACTAGGTATATTGACCAACACAATCGCAAACGTAGTGTACAAGGAAATTTTTTCTTATTAGTAAATATTTGTGTAATGTTTATTTAGTAATTCCTATAATTTTAATAAAAATTTTAATTTTGTTAACAATATATGATAATTGTGTTGTCGATTGTATTTTGACTAATGTTCAAATTTTAAGATTTTCATCAATTCCCCGTGTAGTACACGGGGCTCAAACTAGTGTGTTATAAACTAGCTTTTATCCCCTGTATTATGGGGTTGTTTTACACTATTCGTTCAAATATTTATACATTTTTTTGGATTTTTTTTCATTTTATTTAATGTGAAAGAGTTAATAATATAATTAAGATCTGATGTTGAAAGGGTTTCACAAATAAATGAGTTGTTATAACCCGTTTTAAAAGTTATCTGGTTTTGGTGAGACTCATTACCCGCTTTTCATTGCTTGCCCGCCTACTTGCTATGTTGATGTAATATCTATGTTTCTATATAATGAGGAATTCAATGTTTCAAAAAAAAAATTGGATATTACTTTTTAGTATATCCCTATTATATAGGAATTTTCATATCAAATATTTGGTGAGTTTAATTTTTATTTTAATGAGATGTTATACCCCGTTTAAGGTATATATAAACAAAATCTTTAAAAGCTCTCTGGTTGTTCCCTACATTAATGCAAGCCATCTGATTGCATTATTTATAAATGAAGGCTTGTCATTCATTTGACTCGAATTCACGGGTATGGGTCTCACCAAACCCAGATATTTCTTAAACGAGTATAACATCTCATTAAATTAAAAATTAATCTCACCATATATTTTATATGAAAATCCTATAAAATATGGATATATCAAAAATTAATATCTGGTTATGGGTTTTGTTTTTCATTATTCGTTTATAATATTTATATATTCTTTGGATTTTAACTTTATTTATTGTACAAAAGTTAATAATATACTTAGTATTGATGATGAAAGAATTTCACAAATAAATGAGATGTTAACCCGATTTAAAAGCTATTTGGGTTTGGTGATACTCATGACCCGTTTATATTTTTATTATAAATTGTTTTTTAATTATGAATAATATATATACCTTTTTTAAAGAAATCAAATATTAATTTTTAGTATATCCCTATTTTATATGAATTTTTACATCAAATATTTGGTGAGATTAATTTTTAATTTAATGAGATGCTATAACCCGTTTAAAGGCTATCTGGGTTTGGTGAGAACCATACCCGTGAATTCGGGTCAAATGCATGAGAAACCTTCATTTACAAATAAAGCAATCTGGTAGCTTGAGAAAAAGTAAGAAACAACCAGAGAGCTTTTGAAGGTTTCGTTTATATATATATTTAAGATTATATGAAAACATAATCTACCTACAAAAATAAATCTTTGTTGAAAACTTGAAATTAAGAAAGATTTTGACCAAATCACACAAAAAACAATAATAAAAAGAGAAAAATAAAAAAAGATGCAAAAGAACACCATTGTTTGTTGTAGCACACAAATGACAAAATACAATGTTATTTGGGGTGATCTTTAATTGTCAGTCCTAACTTATGGCGGAAATACTGAGGTGTGAGCTGATTGCTCACAGCTCTCAAGCTACTATCATGCAATAATTAAAATTATAATATCTATTAATTCATATTAAATAATTCCAACAATTGTCAAATACCAAGTACATAATCCATAATTAAGATAAGTAAAAAAAAATTCAAATTCTTGTTTATGCTCTCTAGCTTGCAATCATAAGTTTTCTTCAAAACAAGCTTGAGAATCACATCACACGATGACATGCATATGCGTTAAAAATATAAATAAGTTTTTCCAACGCTAGGTTGAGTGAGTAAAACACCAAATTTTGTAAAAATATATGATAATAAATAAAAATGCAAACTGGGTCAAGTGAGATAAGCAATTTAACCAAATGAGCAAGTAAATATGTTGTCGGTAAGCTCGATCCCAGACGAATTGGACGATGGCTAACACGACGGGCGTATGATCATACTAGTATGAGAATATGTTGGACCTCTCCGAAATGTATTCAAGTAAAGCATATAAGCATATAACAAGTTAGGCATAAATTGTTAAACACACATGACTAACAGTTGTAAGTTGGGTAATATATAGTAATCAAATATCTACGAATGCATATGTCCCCAAAAATAGTAAAAAAGAGGGGAGTGAGATACTCACCTTAGCAATAAACAAAAGAATAATTGCGTTAAGAGAATAAACGTCATGCTCCAAATGTATCAACGGGAAAATGCCTAAGTAGTAATAATCGAGAAATATTACAAGTTAACAAATGATCTAACAAAGATTAAAGGGGAAACGAGACTTTAAACAATTTATTTAATCGTTTATTTTATAATGATTACATAAATAATAAAACAAACCCTTTTCATTAACAATATTGTTTTTATTTAAAGTTGTATAATAGTAAATATTTGTTTAATTCAAGAATACATTTGCATATTATTAATAAAGGTTTCTTTTTAAGTTAATATAACAAATAAATAATTACTTGCAAATAAATCATTTATAAAAATATAACATCTTTTATAAAATACCTAATATTATTTTTAATTATGTTATTTTAATAAACAAAACCTTTTTTACATCATTATTATAAAACCTTTATCAAGTTCATACTTATTATATATATATATATATATATATATATATATACACATATATATATATATATACTAGCTTTAGAAACCTGTGTATTACACGAGATAAATTAATGTATAAATTATAATAAATAATTTAACACAAATAAAAAAGATAATAAAGTTTCTTTATATTATGTAAGAAAAATGCATTACAAATATAGTCATTTTATATCATCAAATATATTTAAATTTTATATCGAGAATGGGATGTTCTACCATGGGTATACAATAATGAAGCAATATCACTTGAAGCAACATTTAAAACAATGAGTCATTTCGATGTGAAAGATGTAGCTAAAGTCTTTCACAAAAATGTTTTACATTCCATACCCGACCATAGCAAAAAATACACCAGATTTTCCTTTCTGAATAGCTTTCATATTGTCCTTATAAACACATAGTTGTACAACTATCAAACTAGTCTTATAATACATATAAAAATGGAAAATTTGTCTATGATTTTTAAGACTGAATATTTGTAAAAAAAAATTGCAAAAAATTATTATAGTTTTCTTCAATATGAAGATGTCTCAAAAATTGAATGTCAACGTACTCTTTAACATAAACTCTTTTATATATACATTTCAATTTTAAAGAAAATATATTTATGACATGTAATTATTATATTAATATTTTTTATATTAAGTATGTTAAGAATATAATTGGTGGCATTAATAATTCAATCAATAAAGCTTGACCAATTAATACGGTATGTTGAATTTATAATCAATACTATATTTAGTTACAAGATTTTTTTTCTTTTCCATTAATAGAAAAGAAGTGATTTGGCGAAAATTTGATAGTAAGAATTAATCTCAAAATGCCATGTGTCCAGAATTATTTTCTTTTATTAGTATATGTAGATATCTACACACACACACACACATATATATGTAAATATACGTATTCATGAGTTTTAACAAGGTTCGGAAAAAGTGGTCTGTTTATATAAAATAAAATTTGATTATTTTATATTAATAATATAATTTAAATGATTAATATATTAAATATAAAGCTTAAAAGAATTAATGTGTCACGCCCCGACCAAAGGCGGCGGAACATGCCGGGGTGCAACGATTGCCCAAAAGCGCATGACACTATTTAAAGCGACAATATTTAACAAACTCATTTCATTTCACAACACCGAAAATGTCACATAACCAAATATTCATAAGTCAAATACAACAATATGTAACAAAATATAGCAAATCAAATATTGTTCATTTTTGCTAATATCCTAGAGGTATTTGTGATGTTTTCTTCTCCAAACTCCATAATCAACCTAGATTCAAACCTGTAACATTTCATAAAATAAAGTTTATCAACACAAAGGTTGGTGAGCAATTCATAAGTTTGAGCACATATTTATATAGTAAGAAAAGCCACAAAAATTGTATACAAAACAATAAATAAAAGCAATAACTTGGATAAATAGATAAAATCGCTAACAGAATTACGTTAGCGACACCTTACTATAAAGGGATGCCAAATAGTCTAGGATTTCATATTTATCGTTAATTGCATTACGTTAACGACACCTTGCTATAAGGGGATGCCAAATAGACTAAGATTTATAGTTCCACCAACCGAAAACGATAAACACATATGCATATAATCATAGAACACCAAATCGAGCATTTATTTAAGTAAGGTATACAAATAACGTTTGTGGTTTACAACCCTAGTATAAAATATTTAGTTTAGATAAGATGAAATGTCACCCTCAAAATAAAAGATAGAAAACGGGGTATGAAGTTACTCACGTTCAAGTAATAAACTTGAAAAATTGGTAATTTGAAGATTTGCCGGAACGACGAGTTAACGTATAAAGCCCAAATAAAAGAAAGTCTTGGATTTAGAAAGGTTGTCTTAAACCTCTTTAAATAAAATAATTGTTGCAAAAACTAAACAATTAAAGTTCAAGGTTTATAATGTAACTATCTAAGAATTTGTAATAATAACCTTTTAAAAATGTAAGTTTGCTCGAAACCGAATTAAAGTATCTAACCTTAATATTTACTTACCCTATGTTAAGTAATAAGGTGAGAAAAATGCTAAATGCAAGTTTCTTTGGAACAAAGATACTAAAACGGGTCTTTAAAGAGTGTTCGGGTTGTTGGTTCGGGTCTTGATAATTGGTCAAACCCAAAGTCAACTTTCCAAAATAATGAATGTTATGAGATAACTCAATAAAACCTATTAAAACTTAACTAAGTATGTAGTTCTATTGTTTTAGAACTAACAACGCACGCTAAGCGAGTGTTCGGTTTTGTCGGTCTGAACTATGTTATGAGATCAAGTTGGATCCAACATTTCCAAGTACTTAAGAAAATAATTAAAATCATTTTGTAAACTATTTTTAAGGAAATATACAAGTCTTGATAGCTAAAAACACACTTGTGTGTCTTAAGCGAGTAAAAATCAAATTGTTCCATCTCACAATACGTTCCTTGATGGTCTCCACATGCCCAAATAACAGGGGTGTATATTTGGAGAAGTAACTACCAAAGGTAGCAAGGGGTGTGTATTATATATATGTTGTGCCAGCATAAATAAGTATTAATAAGACTACATAAGCTAAATAGAATGAAAGAATGAACTTGGTTTGACATTTGGAAGTCAAACCTTCAAGAACACATAAAATAAAACAACCTTGGATCTTTGGAGAATTGAGAGAGTTTTTGGAGATGTAGCAAGGAATAATGAAGGAGAAAGGGTGTGTATATATAGGGTAATGTTGGTGGTCAAATATGGGTGTTAAACACAAGAAGTTTCATGCAAAAAGGGGTCAAAACAAGCACAAAACAACAAAAACCCGTAGCTGCAGCGGATGCTGTTCGTGCTACGCGATGGGATTGGGTGTCCCCCGACGCGCGGCACGACGGGGTTGATTTCCTGATTCCCCAACTTTTGTTATTTGGCAGATTTAGTCCATGTAGTTCGTTTTAAGTGATTTTTACGCGTTTTAAATACCGAAATGAATGTTTTCAAGACCCAACAAGTGCAAAACAATATTGTAACATAAAATCCATCATTTTGATTATATCCAAGGTTTCGGTTTACAAAACGGGTCGGTTTACGTTTTAAAACAAATGCAAAACGAATACAAACAAGACCCGAAATTGACGAATGTCACATAATGTATAAAAAAGAAACCAAAAAAAAAGAGACAAAATCGGGTGGGGGGGTCAAATCCCACGCCCCCAGCCATAAGAGTCTTAGATGCACACACACACCAGCCATGCATGCTGGTGTTTTTTAATTGGTATAAACCTTAAGTCAGAAACATTTAACTAATAGACTCAAAAACCCACAATTCATAATGAACCCTAGGATTGTCAGTCGATCAAAACGTTTATTGTGGATCAATTAACCTTAGGGTTAACGGTTGTGGATTAAAGACAAACTGAAAATACGTATCAATTACCTCAAACGATGTTATAAAACTGGTTAAGTTGCGGGGATAATGACGGTTTTACTTCGAGATGAACAGACATGCAAACAACAATGAAAATCCAACTCGTTTGAGGGTTAAGGACGACTAGGGATTGAGGATCGTGTCTGCAAGTTTAATTGCATTATTATAAACGATTATATGTATATTGATTTAGGGTTAGGGTCGGCTATGCGTAAAATGGTAAAACGAATCAAATAGATTGATATAACTTAATTAGGATTGTTGGTTAGGCCGAATAGGTATGTATAACATGATACATGATTCAGTTTCTATAAACACTACGAGAATTAAGGTCCAAGAATTCTCAATTACAATCGAGTTACGAAATTTGGGTTTAGGTTATCGGGTTATCCAGATTCTATGATGGGTTATAATAGGAGTTTGCATTTTAGTCCTCAAGGGTTTTAGGTTGGAAGCAAAAACGGCTAAGAATTTATGTTTGGGATCATTTTGCCAAATCATGAAAGTTATAAATATATAATAATTAACTAATTAAAAAACAATATACTAATAATTAATCTTCTCGATAAACGTGATAAAATAACCCGAACATCGAAACGAGTAAGGTATTTAATAAAAGAATATTAATTTGAAAAACCCGAGTTGTTACATTAATCAAGGGCTTTAAAGATCAAAACATCAGTTAATTTCTCCAAAAGTACAGAAAAGATTAAAAAACCCTAAGTAATCATCAGAAAGTAAAAACACATAAAGGCAAAAGATCATCAAGAACCTAAAAGATATTGTAAATATGATCATAATCAGGCCCGTAAATGAAATGAACGTTCAATGAATTGCATGTGAACCGTTCGCGAGAAGTTGGTTTATGTTCCTACCTTAATAAACGAACAAACTGAAAACATGCCTCATTGTCTCGTTTGTTCATTTATGTTGGTGAACATTCGTTTACGTTTGTTTATTTAGACTCCTTTATCTTCATTTATGTTTTTTTAAGTTAGTTCGTTTGTGGTCGTCAATACATTCATTTATACCGGTAATTACTTTTTACAGTAATTACCGAGCACTTTTGAGCTTAAGCAAGATCAAATCTAAAAGTAAGCTCGTTTAATAAACGAGTCAAACAGAGTTTCATTTATCGAGCTCGTAAGTCTAAACGACGCAACTATTTATAAAACTACATTTAATATACATTTACATAATAAAATTATTATTTATATAAAATCACAAATAAGTAACAAAATAATATACATATTAAGTTGTATGTAAATTAATGATTATCAGTTGATATATAAATAAAATTAATAAAGAAATCAAATTACGCGAGCATGATTACTCATGAGCCATTCTCGAACGTTAAAATGAGTTAGAACTACTCATATTCGATTCATGCCCCTATCATTTAGGTTCAATGGAACTAGTGTGATGATGGTAGACTATGCAAATAAGTGATGTTCACTAGTTGGATCATTGAACTGAATGTGTTTTAACGCACCGGGGGTAAGTTATCATATAAAGTAAAAAAAAGTACTAAACGTGCGAACTGAACAAAAAGTGAAATTTAGGCGATGACATAGTCGTAAATAACAAGAAATTGATCTTCTCCTTTCACAAATACAATCGCCCCGCATCTTCATCAAACTAATTTGATTTTAGAACCAAAATCATGAGTCATACACTTCAATTTGAGTTTTTCAATTGTTCTATTGAACCCACGTAGTGCACTAACCAATCAATTAAAGATTCAGAAATTTTTAGGGTTTTTAAAGGATGTTCAGGTGCCGAATAAGATATGATAATTAATCTGCCAGAGTATTTATTTATATAACTAGAGTAATTATGAAATCAAACATAGTTACCACTAACTAATATAGAATTGACGAATGAACCACCAATAGAACCACTTGTTTCACAAATTACTCTACTTATAAATGTTTATTACTCTAATTGTAATATAAAAGTACACTACTTGAAATTGAAAATTACTCTATTTATAATTAGTTTTTGGCCCGTGTACGACACGGGTGGAAATATATAAATCGTTAAACAACAACAATTGAAAATTATAATTTCATAAAGACCAAAATAACTTTCGTTTTACAATTAACACAAACTTGAAAATTACAATTTCATAAATAACTAAATAGTTCCTTATAAACCACATTTATAGTTTTATTTGTAACATTAACCTCCTTATCTAATATAAGCATTTTAACACCGGCTCTACTCTTTACTCGTGATAAAGCCACATATAGCTGACCATGTGTAAACACCGGCTGTCGAAGATATATTCCAACTCTTGCTAGTGACTGCCCTTGACTTTTGTTAATTGTCATTGCAAAACAAACCGATACAGGAAACTGTCTTCGTTTCAACTTGATTGGAAATTTTTTATCTGTAGGAGTTAGAGTACTACGGGTTATATAAGTACGATGACCAATGTTAGTACCCGAAATAACCTTTACTTCGATAAAACGCCTCCCCAATTGAATAATCTGTAATCTAGTTCCGTTACATAAACCATTCTTCTGATCTATATTCCTTAGTAACATTATTGGAATACCAACTTTTAGAATCAATTTATGATTAGGCATACCAGACATCTTTAAACCATTTAGGAAATCTGGTGAGTGTAATGCTGAATCGAAACCAGGACCAACACTTTCAGAGTTATCGATACTATCAGAACTTAGATATTCAACTTCTTCTCCCGGAAATAAAGTTAAAAATCGATCATTAATGTATTCGACAACCTCGTTTAAAGGTGCAAGTATGGCCCTTTCTTGAAAATATGAAATTTCATTAAAATTATCCAATAATGCCAGATATACAAAATCAATAAGATAAGAAAGAGGATCGGATGAATCACCGATCAAAATATCATATGGTATTTCTATAATAGAATTACTATCATTGTCACCACCGAGTTTACCTTCCCCTAGTTCTAACAACCAGTATGCAAATTGGGCGGTCTCTTCAAAAGTTGATGGGTCACAACCGGCGGTTAACCTCATGTTTTTGGTTAACCTAAGAACCTTGCACTTGGACCATATATGGGAGGAACTGAGTGAAGCATTAACAATGTCACTACGTGATCCATTTTGAACTACGGGTAGGATTTGACGAAAATCACCCCCAAAAACAACAACTTTCCCCCCAAATGGATGTTGAGAAGTATTACGGTTACCAACTTTTTAAACATCTTTTAAACTTCTATTCAAGGCTTCAAATGCATGCTTATCTATCATAGGAGCCTCGTCCCAGATAATCAGATTAGTTTGCTTCATTAAGTTGCAAATATCTGGATTTTTTGTTATTGAAAAGGTAGAATCCTCAGTTAGATTTATAGGAATTAGAAATCTAGAGTGAGCGGTTCTACCTCCTTCAAGTAACAAAGATGCTATGCCGCTTGAGGCAACATTTAAAACGATTTTCGTCTTCGATCTTATGGAAGCAGATAACGTTTTCCATAAAAAGGTTTTTCTAGTCCCTCCATAACCATACACAAAGAAAACACCCCTTCTTTTCATCAATCGCTTCCATTATTTCATTATACACATTGCGTTGCTCATCTTTTAGTGAATTATAATGTCGTTCAAACTCACCTGTCATGACTTGTGTATCGTACGACAACTCCTCGTTCATGAAATGATTTGTTGATCCTGTTATACAATCATCATCATGGAAAGGCATTGTAGGAAAACAACACAGACTACAATTATTTCGCAGGAGGAAGTTTTGAATTTCAAGTAAAGCGAGGTTCTTTAGTTGGGACTCTGAAAGTAACAAATCTGTATCGAATAAAAAAGTTGTTACAAAGTTGTTTTTTTATAAACATATTTCCTAATGTATTAATAATGTAAAAAAAAAGAAAATCATTTGATACCTTTATTTTTCTGCTCAATTTATTGTTTGTATAGAATGCCATCAATTAAATACTCCCAAGTCTTTTCCCAAACATCATCCGGCCTATATAAACTGTATGTGATTAACATGGTTGCAAATAAATTGCGTAAATAATAACCACTTGCAGTATGACTTGCTTCTTCAATTGCTTCTATATACTCGTTGTCATCATCTAGAAGGCATGTTTTATAACACGCGTCTCTATATGTAGCACACACTTCACTATCAACAGTCCGAATATCTTCAAAGCACTTAGGACCTCTAACCTTGTTTAACAGAATTCTTAGATAGTATGCTTCATTAAAAGATGGAGGAACATGATGAATTCGACCAATAGAAAAACCGAGTTTACGTAGCGCCCAAACCCTTTCCTGTTGTTTCCAAAAACATTTTGTTGGAAATTAAGCGTACGTTAGGGTTTGTGAAATATCACATTTTTTATTACACTCCATCCAAGCAGTGAATCTTGATGAACCAACAGTCGTCTTGTTTAAAACGTCTTCCACATCATCATCATCTGCAAACACAACTGTTTGTTGTCCCGGTAAATGAAACGGAAGCCGAGTAACTGAAGGAAATCTATAATGGACATCAAAAGAAAAAATTCTCCATACCGTCTCACATGCAGATAGGTATCTGCAATCATAAAACGCCTTCACTTCGTCTACAACTTCATCTTGATTACCCCCATTGATTTGTACAAGTGATATAGTAGCACGATCGGGACCTTTATTAATGTACTTAAACAAATACTTTATGGAACCCTCTTGATTACACCATTCAACATTGATATGGGCTTGATATATTTTTAACAATTTCTTGTTATACGGAACAACATGTCGGTCGTCTAAATTTACCCCAGACTTCACAACAACATTACCCAAATCTCTTCTTCGATAAACAGAAAACCCATTAGAATTAATTGACGTCTCCTTTTGAAGTTTCTTTGGGAAAGCTTTAGAGCATGAGTTATCGACCATGCAAGAGCATTTAGGGTGAGTAACACCACATGGACCATGCATCATGTGGTCGCTTACAAGTGAATACAACTCCGGATCTTCATTATTATCTGGAATTTCTGCTGAGATAAAGTTGTCTATACACTCCGGATTATAAATTTTGTGATCAGAATGCAAAAACAGGCAAATATGTGGATGGGGTAATCCACGTTTCTGAAATTCAATGGTGTAAACACCTGCACAACACAAGTAGTCGTGGATTAGATAAGTTATTGAATAAAAATATAAGATATGTTAACAACCTATGTTATAGTAACATAATTTTCACAATGGTAGTCAACAATAAGTTTTCAAAATAGTGTTATCATGAAATACAAAAATAAAAGCTACCTACTTGAAGCTTCCCAGACAAAGCTTTATCTTTCAGGTCTTTCATTAATGAATCAAGCTTCATCTTGAATACCCGACATAATATATTTGGTCTGTCTTCGGACTTTCGATTTTTATTTCGTAAAAATCGTTTGATTTCTGGCCAATTTGGGTTACATGTTATGGTTATAAAGAAATCAGGATAACCAAACCATCTCCATATAGTCATTGCATCAAGATAATTCTGCATCATATATCTAGCACCACCGGTAAATGAAGAAGGTAAAATTACACGTTGTCCCGCTGAAGAAACATCCAATGTTCCAGACGAATGTATGTTTCTTAGGTTTTCATAAGTTTCAGACCTAAGTTTTTTTGTTGTGTGCGTACATAATGCAACCTTTGAGTCTCTATCATTGTGTACGCATCTACAAACAGTTGCTGAGTCAGTCATCCGCCATTTAAAATCAATGAGTAGGTGGCTGGCCTATCTTGAAATCTGTAAGCAAAGAATTCACGCATCGTGCACTTCTTGCGTTTGTTTTTTGTGGAACCTCGAAGATCATGATGAAGTATGTCAATACTATAACCATCATCACTATATAGAAAAAATATAGGATACTAAAGAGGAACATACGACGGATGCAATTAACTAATACTTTTTGTTGTGACCCGTATCAATAACAATCAACAGATCTTAGATCCGAATCTATACTATCAATACGTTTATAGATCTAGCTCATAATTAACCTTGATTTAATGTTATGTATGTGTAATAACGTTAATGTGAAGCTTGAGAGAGAGAGTAAATACTTTAAAACTTTTCTGAATAATGTTATATCTCTCCAAAAGTCTCTAATTACAAGTGAACAGTCGTTCACTATATATAGAAGGCGACCTGGTTCGCTAACATACCCTAGCGAACCAGCTTCCCCTTCGTTACATAATTTAACTTAACGAACCACCCCCTGATTCGTTAACATCCCCTAACGAATCAGGAGGGAATACATAATAATGTCTTAGTTCGCTAACATTCCTAGCGAACTAGACTTAACTTAACGAACTAGTCAAATATAAACATTAAATATTACATTAATCATCAAATAAACATTAACGATAAATACAAAGACTCTAGACGCAAAACCGTGCACTAACAGACACCCCCTCGTCTTGAGCTCTTTGTCTTTAACTTATCTGAAGCGCTTGGACTGCCAGTCTCTGCAACTATGAATTCCATGTTCGTGACACACACGAACAACTCGTTGGAATTGCATAGCCAGGTCGTAATCTTCTTGGCGTTCAAACAAAATCTGTTTCCTGTGTAGCACGTCGTTGTCAGTCTCTGATAAATTAACCAACCACATCGGGTCGATAATCTTGATGAGCTCGGTCTGCAGTCCTCGACCACAAACAATAACGGCCTCGCCAGTACGATTGCCATAGTACCAACGGTTGAAGGACAGATAAATATCTTGAGGCATTGTCTTCATAGGAACCTTTTTCATTGTCTTTGGCGGCTTCACTTTCAAGATAAGTTTCTTCCAGCCGGTCCTTGGATCAATCTCGTCAATGCGCTTACGTTTTGGGACCTGACTTGAAGAAATTGAAGCCATGATTGACCTCGAACAGTAAGTGTTGATGAAACCACTCAGCCGTTCGGTGATTCCCACGATTGATAAATGGACGTCTCGCGAGGGTACGTACATCCCAACGCGGTAAAGTTAAAACATCCATTATCCTATCGTAATACTGGACACCCTTTTCCCACTTGACTATACATACCTTAAGGTCTGAATCATAGAGCCAGGAGACAATATCACCATGCACCTTAGAAACAGTCTTGAAGGTAGTCACCTGATTCGCCTCAATCCAAGTAGCAGCAGTATCTTTTCTTTCTTGATCTACATACCGATAAGCACTTATAATCTTACCCACTTTCTGACGTTTGAACCATCTTTCAATGTCATCATCCGTCACTTCTTTGAGTGAGGGAACTGTTCGCTGCACAATCTTCTCCAGTTCATCCTCAGTCTCTTTAATTACGTCTTCATAAAATACCGGAGCACCTTGATGAACGTTTGTGTGTTGATACAAGTCCGGGTACTCTTCAGCTGTCACATCCTCCATCTCAATCTCCTCGTTCTCATAAATAAAATTCGTATCCATAAATAACGGATCAACTTCCATTTCATCCTCATTGATCACTTCGACATCGGGCTCAGTCTCTAAAGCAGTCAACTGATCGTCATTCAGCCCAAGCAGAATCGAAATCTGCTCCCGTGTCAAAGATCTAACCACAAACTCACCGACCTCTGTCTCATCTCTGTTCACCACACTTCTAACCACCCCTGATCCATCAATAAATATCACCGTGTTAGCCTCAATCATTTCAATTGGCTTGGCAGCTGTTGGATCTTGATAAATAATTATCTGCTTGTTCGAATCATCACCGCCACTAACACCTGCTCCAGAGGATGAACCATGTGATTGTTTAGGCTCACCTCCTGCATCAGATTCGTCAGGATCATCATCGTCATTTTTGAGTTTCTTGAGGGCATCTTCTTTACAAGTTAATTGTAAAATCAACTCTTCTTGTTCTTTTAATTTCACCCCCTGAGACTCAAAAATCGTACGCAACGACTTAGTCTCCTTTTGACAGAAAGAAATATAACTCATCATTTTTCGTTGATTCTCCATGAGTCGTTATTGAGTTTGTCGATCAGCTGCCATTTGATTTTCATATAAATGTAGCAGATTTAGCAGCATTTCAGTTTGACGACCTGGTGGCAAGTTGTATACGGACGGATGAACAGGTTGAACAGGTCCTTGAGGTCGAGTAATCCTCATAAAAGATACATCACTTGGCGGAGGTGGAGGAAGAGTAGTTTTGGTAGAGGAGGAGGTCTCATTGATGTGGTGGAAGATACTGTAGAGAACACAGCAGGAGGCCTCGGTATCTCGGACAACGCCATTTGAGGAATAAGACCGAGCCTCTCATGTGACACCATCGTCGTCGTCAAGGTAAGCATCGGACTGCTAGTAGTTAGCGGCACCGCCGAGCTTTGAGTAGTTGATTGACGTGGTGGTGGAGTTCCAATAATTACCCCAGCCCCAGCAGATACACAGGGCTTCTTTGATGGTTCACCAGTAGCTACAGCTTTCCCTTTTCGTTTTCTTTCTAGCTGTGCTTTCATGGTGGCAGCTAGAGCAGCATCGACTGCATCTTGTTGTTCATTAAGAGCTCGTTCACTAGCTCCACCATCACCATCATTATCATCATTGTCACCATCATCGTTCCCACCTTCTCCCCCTTCACGCTCGGTATCCGAATCATCATGGATCCAACACTCATTAGGAGGAAATACGTAATCCGGATTGATTATATGACCAATCATCCGTTTATCCTGTGGCTTGTCTTTTCTATAGATTAACATACGATGCACCGTTTCAGCTTTCATATGTTCCATTTCAAGAACATCGTTCACCAACGATCGATCAATCACCAAATTCGGTATCAGATCTTGAATAATTAGCTGTAAAAAGTGTGGATACATTAAGAACTTCTTTGACGGTAGAGTTTGCTGAACTTGTTCTTTCAGATGATCAAAGATGAGTTCTGAATAGTTGAAGGGCTTGTTCAGGATTAGAGCAACAAATGCCGATTGCAAACTTAGTCTACACTCATCAAAACCACCGCGACGTCCACTCGTACAGTGAAGTAAAACATGCAGCAGATACTTGTAAGGTGGACACAACCCATTCTTGTTCAACATAGACTTACGAATATCACCCCCATAATTCAAGCGTGTGAATAAACCCCTAACCAATGTCCTGTCAAATTCACTCGGGTAATCATCATTATCGTTAAATTGAAGTACCCGACGAATGACCTCAACATCAATCGTAATAGGGATCTGATTAATTGTAGCTTGAACCCAATTATTTTCCTCAACAAATTCTGCCGTGTTCCAAAACTGCCTGATTATACTAAGATACACTTTAGGTTTAGCAGTGATTGCATAGTGTATCTTCGAACATCGTAAGAAAGTCAACATAGCTCCAAACGTTCTCAATTCAGTCACATCTTGCTCAACATAAGCACAAATGTTGTGCTTCTTATCGAACGGAAATAAAATCACTTCAGCATGTTGATCTTGTTGTTGTGGTTGTCCTTGTGGAGGTTGTTCCTGTAGCGGTTGATTTTGTTGTTCTTGATCGGCCATGTTTTACTGTATAAATAAAACGAATATGAGAATAGATATCACAATGTATAATCAAAATATATGTGTATTAAACGATTTAAATATCTTAATAATAATTTGTTTTTAAATAAATGTCATTCGTTAAGAATCACACTGATTCGTTACAATGAGATAACGAATCAGGCGATTCGCTATCAAGTAAATATCTTAACGAACTAAACCTAGCGAATCACTAATTAATTTTAACGAACTAAACTCTAGTTTGTTATATTTTAAGCGAATCAAACTCTGATTCGTGTAACATCTTATTCGCTTAGCTAGTTCGTGTAAAATCTTAACGAATTGGACACGAAACAGTTCCAATTTGCTAAGACTAACAAATGGTCATAAATAAGACTTATTCTTTGACTTCACAAAGTCAAAGTCAAAATTAGAATAAATAACAATAGTCAACATGGTAAACCCAGATACAATTGGACCATAACTATCGTTGAAACATCAGGATAATCAGCTCGTTGAGCTCGGAATCACACTAGTAAGCTTAGGTGAATGAGATTGAGACTCAATACCTAGATGTACTAAGGATTAAACGAACCAACAGTAAACACCAATAACACGAAACAATAATTAACCCGGCAAATAACAATCAAATTAAGATTTAAGTCCACCAAGGGTATCGGAAAGTGATTCCGATCATAATGACATCAAAATCATACAATTATGAACATAAATTATACACAAATGAGTTTCAAAAGTTCAAAACCCTTAAACCCCAAAAATTTCATAATTCAGCAGTCAACACATGGCCATTTTTGACGAAAATGATATCGCTAAGATCAGTTATACCTTAGAAACTCAAATTGATCTTTGAAGTATCCAAACGAAAAGGTCGAAATTTCAGAGAGAATTTGAATAGGTTTCTTAAAGATGAAGAAAGAAGGCGAACAGTGGAATACTATTCATTTTCTTGTCTTATATATCAATGCACGTAACCCTAGGTACAACTTGTACGAATCAGACGATTCGTTTAACTTAAGGTTAGCGAATTAGCCCATTCGCTAACTCAATTCGTTACCTTATGTAGGCGAATCGCTACTTGATTCGTTAAATTAAAGGTAGCGAATCAAGACATGATTCGTGTCATGATTCGTTAAATATGCATAACGAAGGGATGATTCGTTACAGAGTGCGGAAGCGAATTAGGTTAGCGAACCAGAAGCTAGTTCGCTAGAGAATCACCTAGTTCGTTATCCATACATAACGAATTGTATTTTAGCTAATTAAACTCTTTTATTTAGTTTTAAATTAAATAATAAATTGAATAAATTGAATAAATTAAAGAAATAAATAAATTAATTAATTAAATTATCGAGAAATCCTTTTATCCCGACAACCAGATACGTTAAAAAATGTTTCAGATTTCCGAAACATAACTTAAAAATTTATTTAAGTATTTTGTATAAAGAAGACGAAAATATTTTTGGTATTTTGTAAAAATTTAAAGAATTAAAGAATGTATTTACAGAAGAATATCCAATCCTTTAAAATAGACCATCTTTTTGTGTTTTTCAATGATTTTATCAAAAGCAGTACATATTTTTGTATTTTTGTTGAGTTTGAGCAGAGAATCATATTGACCAAATTGCCCTTCCATCTCAGTTTTATATTTCAGCGATATTATGACTGGCGATAAGTCGGTCATTGGTATTGTTGTCCACATAAATCTAATAACACACATTCAAGTATTTTTGTGATATGATTAAAATTGTTCAATTAAAGCACAGAATATCAGAAACTATCAGCCTCTAATCTCGGTTCAAGCTTAATTTGATTTTTGCCAAATCACCCCAACTTGACTTAAACCATTATATTGTTGATCAAAATTTTGATACCAATTGTAGAAATTTTGAGCAATGTATCAAGTTTCCTTTACTGTGAGTGAGTATGCACGAGTCCATCTGTCGGCTTACATGCATTGTATCCCCTGGGGTCCGTTTCTTAATGGTATTAAGACGCACGCAAGGGAGGAACAATTGTATGACTAACAGCGGATTTTGATCAAGTCAGTAATTTAAATTGTACGAAGTACAGCGGTGATCAAGTTTAATGACTTTGGGTTTGCTCTAGAAGGCGAGTGAAATATTCATGCTTATGAATACCCAGATGGTTAAGCCGCATAAAGACTCACAGTGTCCAGAATTTTAACGCTTGTTATTTGCTTTATTTTGTTTTTGGGTGATCAACAAATATAAGGCTTGAGTATGACTGGTTATTACATTTCTGTCATCCTCACCAAGACTTTTGCTAGAGACTAACACCCCTTTCAACTTGGCGTTTCTTTATGTTTATATCACATACTTTACTCTACTGGGTTATTTTAAGACCTACCAATGCACCAATGCAATTAAGCACACAGTCTTTTAAGCTTACTTTTTGCTGAATTTGGGGTCAAGATAATCAATGTACTATCATGTTCTCTTTTTGCTTCAAAAACTCAAAATTTTGAGGAGCATAAAATAAAGAAAAGATAAATTTAATCGCCCCAGTTAATTTAAGTTAATAAATAAATGGCTAACCATCAATTCACGAGTGAATCATAGGACCAAGACATGCAAGCATGCTTCATAAACTTAAATAACCGACATAATTTTCAGCGAGAAAATAATCTAAAAACGTCTGCAAAAATCTTTTTGGTTTTTCTCTGTACAAAACTTTAAAAACACAATATTTTTGTCTTTTTCAATTTTCTTATAAACACAATAAACTTCACAATCTTTTTGGATTTTCGGAATTTTCTGTACAAAAACATAGCTCACATTCTTTTTGGTTTTTCAAATTTTTTTTTAAATGTTTTTGGTTTTTCTAAATATTTAAAGGAAAAAATTAAAGAACAGAAATCACAATATTTTTGAATTTTGAAATTTTTTAATGTTTTTGGATTTTATCTATACAAACGAAAACACACTCTTTTTGTATTTTTCTAGATTTTCACCCCCTAAAACCAAAATAAATTTTAAAAGAAAGATATGACAGAAAATAAAGATAGTCATCCTTGTTTAAGGATATCAGCGAGGGTCTTCAATCTGTTTAAATCAAGCAAAAACTTAAAACGCGTTTTGTCAAAAGCTTTAGTAAACAGATCGGCTTTCTGAAAATCAGTATGTACTTTCTCAAGATCGATTAATTTCTTTTCATAGCAATCCCGTATAAAATGATATCGAATTTCGATATGTTTCGTTTTAGAATGTTGTACGGGATTCTTGGTGATACTAATAGCAGCAGAATTATCAATCAAAATAGGAGTAGTAAGAAACTTCAAACCGTAGTCGCGAAGATGTTGTTCTATCCACAAAACCTGGGAACAGCAACTCGAGGCTGCAACATATTCAGCTTCGGCGGTTGAAGTGGAGACCGTTGTCTGCTTCTTACACTGCCAGGAAACAAGCCGGTTTCCTAAAAATTGACATCCTGCAGTCGTTGATTTGAAGTTGATATTGCATCCTCCATAATCTGAGTCTGAGTAGGCAGTAAGAATGAAAGTATCATCCTTGGGGTACCACAATCCGATGTCTGGATATCCCCTCAAATACTGAAGAATTCTCTTGACTGCAGCTAGGTGAGTCACTCGTGGACTTGCTTGATACCTAGCACAAAGACAAACAGCAAACATAATATCAGGGCGAGAAGCCGTTAAGCACATTAAAGAACCAATCATGGCACGATAAAGGGTCGGATCAACGGTATCCTCCAATTCATCCGGTGATAAATTGTGACCCACTGGAAGAGGAGTTGAAGGGATTTTTCCGGCAGAAATCTTGAATCGGCTCAAGACGTCGTTCACATATTTGGTCTGGTGAATAAAAATTCCATGAGCAGACTGGTGAACCTGCAACCCTAAAAAGAAATTCATCTCTCCCATCGAGCTCATCTCGAACTTTGTTTGCATGGACTTCTCGAACTCCTTACACAATGTGTCATTTGTAGACCCAAAAATAATATCGTCAACATAGATCTGGACTAGAAGAAGATCGTCACCAACAGTTTTATGAAATAAAGTGCAATCAACAGTTCCTCGTTTGAAGCCATTATCTGTCAGATGGTCGGCGAGCGTGCCATACCAAGCTCTAAGCTTGATGTAGACCATACAGGGACTTGTTTAATCGGTAAACACGGTCTGGATAATCAGGATCTTCAAAACCAGGTGGTTGTTGGACAAACAATTCCTCGTGTAATTCACCATTGAGAAATGCACTTTTAACATCCATTTGATAGACCTTGATATTCTTATAAGCTGCATAAGCCAGGAAGATTCGAATCGACTCTAATCTTGCCACTGGAGCATATACCTCTGTGTAATCAATACCCTCTTGCTGATGAAAACCTTGCACCACTAGACGTGCTTTGTTTCTGACAATCACCCCTCGATCATCCTTCTTACACTTAAATACCCACTTAGTCGGAATAGCTTTCTTGACTCTAGCAGGTTTGTCTATTAAATCCCAAACACCCAATCGTGCAAACTGCTGTAATTCCTCTTGCATAGCTTCTACCCAAGAAGGATCTTCAAGTGCCTTACGAGCTGTCGTTGGCTCAACTTGAGATAGAAAGCAATTGAATTTAGCACTATTCACAATTCCCGAAGAATGTAAGTTAGTGTAAGCACACAATATGTTATTATCACTTGACGAAGCAACTTGATGACATGTACGAACGCCCACATCAAGTTCTCCAATGATATTTTCCTGTGGATGATATCCATGAATCCGAAGAGTGGGATTCTCAGGAACAATAACATTATCAAATAAGTTAGTGTAATGTTCACCCAACTCGGGAGATGAAACATTATCACTGTCAAGATCAATAACTTGAATTTTAGCTTGATCATCATCAGAAGAAGTAGAAACATTATCAATAGAAACTGGAGAAACAACATGAGATTCTTCAGTTGGAGCATCTGGTTGAGCTTCAACTTCATTAGAACTTGAAAATCTTGGAATTGCCAAATGTTCTTCAAAGTATGCTCGAACCAGATCTTCATCGATGTGTTCAGTCGAAGGCGTAAAAGAATTAAATAAACTATCGTAGTCAAACATCCAGTCTGGACCTTTCCCTTGAAGAGGAGTTGTGTACTTTTGACAGTCCACATGGTACCATTCTTCAACACAGCCAGATGTGAAGTTAAAAACCCTTTTCTTTGGAGATGCATATCCCAAGAAATACCCTTCGATAGGTTTTTCTTCAAATTTACCCGAATTCTTCTTCAACATTGTACACGGAGACCCAAATGGTTCCAGGTACTTTAAATTATGTTTTCTATTATTTAAGATCTCGTAGCTTGTCTTCTTGAGTCGTTTCACTGTTAGAACTCGATTAAGCGTATAACAAGCTGTATTCACTGCCTCATACCAAAATTGAACAGGAAGCTTTGAATCAGCGAGCATTCTACGTGCAGCTTCAATCAGAGTTCTATTTTTCCTTTCAGCAACACCATTTTTTTGAGGTACATAAGGTGCACTATATTCTCGGTGAATTCCCTTTTGAATACAAAAGAAATCCAATATAGTGTTTTTGAATTCAGTACCATTATCACTTCGGATTCTCCTCACTTTTTGTTTATACCGTGATTCGATCTTAGTAATAAGGTTTTGTACCAAAACTGGTGTTTGATCTTTTGAACTCATAAATAACACCCATGAATATCTTGAATAGTCATCTATCACTACAAGACAATACCAGTCTCCAGAAATACTCGCACGATTCACTGGACCAAACAAATCCATATGAAGTCGTTCAAGAGGAGTATCAATGGAATTCAATAACTTAGAGGGATGTGTTTTCTTCTTCTGCTTGCCCTTTTTGCATGCAACGCAGTGATCAGATAACTTAAAATTCTTTAATGAGACACCCTCAACTAAGTCATTTGCCATTAAATAATTCATCTTTCTGACATGTATGTGACCCATTCTACGATGCCATAGAATCGAGTCTTTCTCGGTTGCTTTCGAGACAAAACATGTTTCGAACGATGTTGATATCTTAGAACTCATATTTAAGACATAAATATCATTTGATCGTGGTGATCGCATGACAACCATGTCCTCGGGAATAACATAACCCGGTTTCAAGATAAGACACTCTTTGTCAGTAAATATCGTAGTGTACTTTTTATCACAAATATGCGATACACTCAATAAGTTATGATCAACCTTGTCACAATAATTTACTTTCTCAAAGGTAATGTGACCATTTGAAACTTCACCTTCTTGTGTGATCATGCCCCCAGAATTCCCAGCAAACGCTACATAACCCCCTTGAATATTTCTTATGTTGGTTAATAGGTCGAGATTCCCAGTGATATAACGAGAACATCCGCTATCCATGATCCAGTTTTCACCAGAAATGGTCTTGGATGAACCCTACACACAAACAAAAGTGATTAGTTCAAAAAGGCAGCCCAAGCCTCAGTCTTGGGCACCTTTTGATTTTCCCTTTGATCATTAACTTTAACAGATTTCAATTGTTGTTCAGCCACTTGTGAATAAGTTACCGGCTTCCTAGACTTTCTTCTTAAGTAAGCTGCCTAAACAATGTTTGAATTCTTGTTTTGACATATAGGTTCAGTTGGAATGAATTTTGGTTTCACTTGACCGTGTGTCTCATTGATATGAAGAACCTTCCGAGGATTCACATCAGAGAACAAAATATGAGTATCATCAGCATACGACACAGGTCGTTTTAGAATCTCCTTGACCACTGGAATTGGTTTAGATTTGTCCTTGATAAAAGGATAAAGATTCTGATAGTTCTGTTGACTACAATTCCTCACAACATGACCTTGTTGACCGCATAAAAAACAAATTCGCATGTCTACATGATGATGTTTAGAAGAAATTGGAATAAATGATGCAGATGGTTGATGATGACTCACATTTTTAGTCATGCTCTTAGCAAACTCATCAGATAATTCAGATTTCTTCTTTAAATAAAAATCTAAATTAGAATAGTTCGAAAAGCTTTTTAGTGTATCTGTCCCAGTTGACTTCACAAAGTTAATCTTCTTAGCTTGTTTTAAAAATTGTTTTGCCTTAGTCAATGGATCATATTGAACTGATGTTTTTGTTTGAGTATACACACGTTCAAGTTCTTGAATTTTTGAAGTTTCATTGACAAAAACACTCTCAATAAGTCCAGGTTTGATAATACTTATTGGAATATCATTTTCAGTGAACATCGTATCCATTCCCTTTAACTTAAAAACTCTAGCAGAAGAAGACTTAGAACTTGGAGGATTAATGAAACGCATTAAGTCCTCGTCAGAAATCTTTGGTTTAACTGACTTCTTTGTCCTCACTGGTTTAGTTTTCACAGTTTCTTCCTTGTTCATTTGAGACTTGAATGAACCATACACAGCTTCCTCAAACTCTTGAGGTTTGCAAAGAATATGATTAGAACTAGGAATGTTCTTATTCTTGTGTATTATCTCAGGTTCAAACACATCTTCAATAATCACTTTATTAACGTTTTCAACAAAGACCTTTTTACTTTCCACATGAGGTTTCAGAGGAGCAACTTGGGGTTTGACAATTTCAGGTTTAACCATTTTAGGTTTTTCAGAAATCACAGATTCCTTTTGAATCAAATCTTCTTCTTTTCTTGCAAAAGGATTAATTTTATAATCATTATGAAAAGGTGGTGGAATTTCAACAAAACCAATACCTTTCTTGGAATCTTTTTATGTCCCAAATACTTCAATAATTTCATTCAACAGAAACGATGAATTTCTAAATTTCCCCAATTTGTTTTTCAACTCAAGAACCTCATTCTCAAGCTCAGTTATCTTAGAACGATGTTTCAAAATTTCCTGAAACTTTTGTTCATTAATGGTCATTTTCACAGATAACTCGGCTTTGAGATCGTGGTTACTTGTCGACAATGCTTCAATCTTTTCTCGAGATCTCCTTTGAGATTCAAGAGATTGTCAATAAGTATCCTTAAGAGAAGCAATTTCTCTTATAAGATTATCATTTTGATTTTTCAATGCTTCTAACTTAGATTTGTTAGATTCACAGTCAACACATGATACTTTAACACATGAAGTAGTAGAAATAGAATTACTAACCTCATTGATCTTGGCCATGCAAGCGAACATTGATTCAGAAGGCTTGTCGCAAGAGTCGTCAGAATCAGATCCAGTATCATTATCGGAAAACATCTCACTACCAGCAGCATCTAGACAGTCTTTATGTAACCCAAACATAGCCAAATTTGCTTGAACATCATTGCATAGTAACCGTTGTGACAAATCATTACCATCTGCTAACATTGCTTGTGTTGTAGAAGAAGATGGTTTTTTTTCAGCATCACTTCCTCGTGGTGTAGAAGAATTTTGATGTTGACCACGAGAACCAGTATATTCTTTCTTAGGTTTATCACATTCCTTCGCGAAATGCCAAAATTCTTGACAATTATAACACTTTACTTTTAATTTGTCAAAACCCAACTTCTTGTTTAAAGCTGGATGATCTTTTCCAGTTCTCTGCATGAATCTTTTAACTTTACGAACGATCATCGCCATGTTCCATTTCAAATCCATGATTTCTAGATCATCTGGATCTATCTGATCATAGTCCTCATCTGTTAAATCACTTGTGGCAATTTTACTACTCACTATGTTTTCATTTGAAGACATAAAAGCCGTCAGAAAAGCAAAGTTTTGCTCAGCTTCCTTCATATTAAAACTAGGTGGTGTAGCAAATGGATTGGTACTTGTCGAACTTCCAGAACCACCCGAATTACCAGCAGAGTAAAAACAAACTTTTGGATCATTAAACACTGTTGATTCTTTTTCACTTGCCGCATGAGTAAGAAAAGCAGTGATTGGAGATATTGTTGAACTAAGAGGCATACTTCCACCATAGAAAGTAGGATCTTGATTTTCTTTGGAGGATTTTTGACACTTAAGATCATATTCTCTAGCTTCGATCTTTTGTAGGAATTCAAGTGCCGTCAAGTCTTCATTCAGAAAATAATCATTCTCTTTCAAAACCATTAGAAATGTTGAGTAGGAACTTGGAAGCACACTTTTAATAATGTCAATTTTATCTCTTTCAGAAATTTCCATTTCATCTTGTCCATTTCAGCAATTAAATGACTAAATCTTGTAGTCATCTCTTCAACTGTTTCTCCTTTTAATAAATTAAAGTTTCGAAACTGAAACTTGAGCATCACTTTCTTACTCTCCGTTGTGTTTCCTATGCTTCTCATACGCAGATGTTGAAATAAAGATGCACATCTCTTGATACTACCAACTTGATGAAAGATATTTTCTGGTAATGCCATAGTCAAAGTAGAATATGCTTTTATCTCGATTTCTAAAGCTTTCTTCTCTTCTTGTGAGTATTGAGAAACGGCTTTAGGAGTATACCCAATAGTATCATCACCAATCATTGGTGCAACATAAACTTCATCAAGACAATATGAGCAGTCAGGATGAACAGATCCCAAATGTGCACGAAACCGAGGTTCCCACTTGGCAAAGTCACTGAACTTCATCAATCTCGGACATTTGGAATGTGAACCTATCTCGGTATCAAGTTGCAACATCTGTTGCATCAACATGTTTTGAGACGCTAATGCATACATACCAGCCATCTTTGAAAATCGAATCAAATAATGAAATATCTTAACGAATTGAACAGCTATAGCGAACTGTGAAAAGTTGTAGCGAACTGTGAACAGTTGTAGTGAATCAATCCTTAATAAAATTAAGACCGGTCAGTAACGAAGTATCTTAACGAATGAGATGAGTGTTTTAACGAATCAAAAGTCAACTTAACGAGTCAACTTAACAAATCACAAATAAGGTTAGCGAATCACCCAAATGGCGAAACAGATAACGAATGTGATGAAGGTTTAACGAATCACAAGTCAACTTAGCGAATTGACCTAACGAATTGACCAAGTCAACTTAACGAATTGAACAAACAAATTACAAAGAATTAGTTTAGCGAATCAGATGATAGTCAGTAACGAATCACCAAAATAAACTTAGCGAATCACTAAGAAGTGCTTAGCAAATTAAGATAACGAATCAGCTACAGTTGATAGCGAATCAACACTATAGCGAATTATACTATAACGAATCAGGTTGTTACAACCGTTTGTAACAAACTCTGACACCTTATGCCACGTGGCAAAGGTTGTTATGACACAAATCCCAAGAAGAACACGTGTCACACGAATCGGTTAATCTAGTTAACGAACTAGATAACACAAATCAATAACTCACACGAATTGGCTAACGAATAAGATAACGAATTAGCACTGTTGATAACGAATCATAGTGAAACATATAGCGAATCACCATGAAGAAGATAACGAATCACATTCATCTTCAAATCTTCAAATCTTCAAACTCATATCCAGAAATTATGAAGATTAACCCAGAAACCCAGAAATACCAAATTCGTAATACAACCTCGTTACTCAACCAAATCTCATAAATAACCAATCAAAATTCTCGTAAACCAATTCCGAATCCAATACACAAAACCTCGTAATCAATTATCCTCGATAACCAATCCAAATTAACCAAAAACCACACCCCTGTTTCGGACTTAAACCAAAATCAAA
Organism: Bidens hawaiensis; assembly: GCF_021521415.1. Classification (NCBI taxonomy): domain Eukaryota; kingdom Viridiplantae; phylum Streptophyta; class Magnoliopsida; order Asterales; family Asteraceae; genus Bidens; species Bidens hawaiensis. The sequence goes on along the minus strand of NW_027498446.1, from coordinate 55,480 downwards.
ACCAAACCACACAAATCCAAATCAAACATCAATTCCTCTTAACCAAACCTCTACAATACCTTAATCAACACGAATTCAATCCAATTTGTCCATATTACAACCAAAATAAACACAAATTGATTCAAGATCAAATAAAACCAAAAACTAAGACGAAATAATTAACACACCAAATCAAGTGTACTGAGCACCAACAGCTCTGATTCCACTTGTTGTGACCCGTATCAATAACAATCAACAGATCTTAGATCCGAATCTATACTATCAATACGTTTATAGATCTAGCTCATAATTAACCTTGATTTAATGTTATGTATGTGTAATAACGTTAATGTGAAGCCTGAGAGAGAGAGTAAATACTTTAAAACTTTTCTGAATAATGTTATATCTCTCCAAAACTCTCTAATTACAAGTGAACAGTCGTTCACTATATATAGAAGGCGACCTGGTTCGCTAACATACCCTAGCGAACCAGCTTCCCCTTCGTTACATAATTTAACTTAACGAACCACCCCCTGATTCGCTAACATCCCCTAACGAATCAGGAGGGAATACATAATAATGTCTTAGTTCGCTAACATTTCTAACGAACTAGACTTAACTTAACGAACTTGTAAAATATAAACATTAAATATTACATTAATCATCAAATAAACATTAACGATAAATACAAAGACTCTAGACGCAAAACCGTGCACTAACACTTTTCAAAGACCCACTTTGAGTTGTGACAATAATATCTCTTTAATCAACTGCATCACCAATATCACCAACGATTAAGGCCGAAACTTCAGAAGTTGTTGGGAGGTTGTACGTCCGTGCATCTCCTCGGCGTGTTCCAATTATTCTCAACTTTAAATCCAAATCTAGATTTTGTTGAAAAAAATCCCTTGCAATCCGATAACTTTTAACCAATGAATTATGAGAATCCAACATCTCCTTGAGGTAATTAATAATTTTTTTCTCCAATAATTCATTATTTGAATATGTTTCCCTACATTTCAAAATGAGTAGGTGTAAAAATAAAATGACATCAAATATATAAAAGTAATTTTGTTTATAAAAAAATGTATGTCAAAATTGAAAGACTTAAGTTACGTACCGAAATATGTCTCGTCTGTTTGATATTTCATTTTCAGTATCGTAAATATATAGTTGAGAAAACCGTGGTTTATCTCCGGGCATCGGAAGAAGACTTCCCAACGAATGATAATTCTCTCCACCAAGTCTAAAAGTATATGGCGCATTTCCTCTATTAATAGAATTATCAATCTTCCCACCAAGAGACGTAAAATAAAACATGGAATTATATCGTCTAATGTTTTGAAGAAAATACTTGTTGGAACTATCATGACCAAGGAACAAATTTACGTAACTCATAGGTGGAGGCTTGATATCCAGAAGTTGCACGTCACCGGTACCACAACAAAGTGAGTAACTTGTAACGCCTTTGTTTGTTTTTCCTTTCTTGCCCTCGAAATCCCATAATAATGCTTTGTAAACTCCACACATGACATTTTGATCACCATGATTTAAATAATCTGATAAAAAGTCAATACTAAAAATTATAAATATATTAACTTAGAATAACGTAGTTTGAGATACAATTTGCTATTTAAATCATCAATTGTAAATAATCAAATAAAAAAGAAAACAAAATTTATGAATAAATTAGTGCAAAAATGAAAACATGATTACAAATAATTAAATGTTGGAAAGTTAACTAAAATTAAAAATATATCAACTAACAAAAGAAAATGTATTTTAATTTTGGTACCTGAAGATATCGATTTGTATGGATACGTAGACTCGTCTTCAACGTTAAACGACTCAAATTGATCTAAGTTTGCCATGCGTATGGGTTCATCAATATTGAAGGTTCTGTGAGACGCACGATGCGTTGATGAGGATTGACCATAAAACATTGTAGATGTCGAAGAACATCCAGCTCTTGATATATTCGATGAAAAATTAAAATGTTGGTTGGTAATATCAGACAGTGGTGTTAAATGATAAGTAGATGAGACATTGACACCTAAAATATAAAAGTGGTTATTAATATACAAAGAACATACAAAATTAAATATGAGTATCTAAAATTTTATTTAAGATGTTTTAATAAAACATGATTTTTAATTGACTTACCTGATGATATAAAACCTTGTTGTCGCAGTTTGAGGACTATTGGTGCTAAGTCTTCCATTTAAAAACATCCTCTAATGTCTTTGGTTATACAATAAGCAATCTTGCAATGTGTTTGTAGGACAAACTACATAATTAATAATAATTAGAACGCCAATAAATAAAAACAATCAATAAAAGAAAAAACAAAAAACCAATAAAAAAATAGATGGAAACATAAAAAAAATATATTAACTAACCTATAAAACTTTCACCGGTACCGTTAAATGTTAATAAAGGTTGCGATGTTTGATGTTGTTGGCCCATTTGTGAAGTAGTGGAATTAGTTGATGGTATGATTGTATTTAATCTACTACCTCCGTTATCTACAAAAAAATATTCAACCACATAAATATATTGGATTATAAGAAAATTATTAAAACCTCCCAACAGCTTCTCGAAACCGGAAAAAATTTGCTAAATTTAATAGGTAATAATTTTTAGTAATGTCTAAATATAAGGGAAAACCAACCTAGTTACCTAAATTAAAATATTATTTTTAGTAATGTCAATTCGACTAAATAAAGTAGTAAGAAAACAATAAAATTATATGAACAAATAACATAAACACTGCGTTCTCGAGTTTTGAATTAAAAGAAAGGAAAGTATAAGATTGGATAGGATGGGAGAAGAAAAGAAAGTACATGCATATAATGCATTCTCAAGTTTAATGAAAAATAAAAAAAAAGGGAAGAAAAGAAATGGTCAATTACATTCTTTAGTTTAAATGAAAGGAAATGAAAAGAAAAAATGTGTAGTTTTACAAATATAGCCTTTTTAAAACAATTATTAGATGCAGATTGAAGGGTAAAGTGGTAATTTTAAATATTTATCCTTTCCTTTCTTTCCAAGTCATGCCAAATTGGCAAGAAACTTTGGGACTTAAAACACCCAAGTTTTCCTATCATTTCCTTTATAAAAAAACTCAAGAATGAAGATTCAAACTAAAATCTTATCATTTCCTTTCTTATCCCATGGAAAAAAAACTCAAGAATACAGTGAAAGTATAATATCTTTATGCGGGCCTACCGATGGACGTGTTATTCATAGCGTGGTTGAATCTTGTATTTCTCCTCCCGTCAAGAACCATCTTTCTATGTCTTCGATTATCCTTGGCAATTGCTTGTTTCGAATTTATTGTGACAACTGTTAAATTTATAAAATTAAAAACTGTTAATTAAATACATGGTTATAACAAAATAAATGTGATGAATATATATTTCTCATCTATCGAAAAACTAAGGAATATAAATAACTAACCTGTGTTACTAGAGTTTGTGGAGATATAACCTTTATTAGTTGTTGGCGCTTGATTTTCTTCTCCGTCGTAGAATTGATTAACATTAGATGATGTCAATGGACAAGTAACTACATTGGTTTTTGTTATTAGAATAAAATCATGCATATAATATAATAAACCATAAATAGGTAAAAAATAAAATCATTTTGTATATTTACTTAAATCGTTTAATACATAAATATATATAAATTAATATAAACATTGAAAAAATTGAATAAAAAGATCCTAAAATATTGAATAAAAATGGACGGTCATAAAATATTCAAATTTTAAAATGATTGAATACTTTTTAGAAAACTGATTCCATTGGATATGATACGCAATGGTTGTCTAGACGTTGACACTGCACGTTTTGCAAAAAAAATTATTATAACATACTATTTATAGAGTAAACTAAAATAAGTGCACCAACTCACTAACCATTTATATTATTCCTCTTATTGGAAGATGATGATTGAGAATTAGTGCGCCTCTTGGATCTTGAAGACATTTAAAAAATAAAATAAAATACCATACGATTAACATGTGAAACAGATAGAAATCTTTTATCATAAAGAGAACATAAAGTTATACAGGATGATGTATAATTATATCGATTATACAAAGTATTGTAATTTTCAAACAAATCATACATACCTTCAAACTTATAATATCATTCACCTTAAAATGTTATCAAACTTCTAAATTATTGAATCTGAGAGTGCATAACCGACCAAATATTAGGAGTGACAATTTAAGAGTGACATATTGATATTGTATAACCTCATGGAATCAATATATAGGCTTGAAGTTTAGGTGTGGAAGTTTTTAGTAAAAGTATTTTAAGGGAAGATCAAGCTAATTGATTGCCATAAATTTTGTTTCTTCTATACAAATAATCATTCAATTAATTAGTAAATATATTTTCTATGAATATTAAAGAATATTTAACCATATTTTTGGTAACATTAATATATGAAAAACAAAAGCATCATTGATAATAAATAACCACAAAATAATTATCATAAAACCTAAATTCAAAAAACAATCTATTTTTCATAATGTTAACGAAAAAGTTGGGTGAATTTACATTGATTGACGAATTTGTTCCAGTTTTAAGTAATTATATGTGAAAATGTAAACAAATATGACAATCTACATTTATGGATGAATTTCTTCCAATTATAAGTGATGGTGAGTTACAGATTATATGTAACTATCAAAATTAAGAAATTGTTAAATTCTAAAATTATATAATAATTGACTACAACAAACTTCCATATGTGAACCTATAAATCGAACCATAATTTAATAAAATATACATATACATATTGACTAAGTAAATTAATAAATGATAACTAACTGTTGAATCTTAAATTGAAACATACAATACGGTTAAATATAATTTTACTTTTGAAAGTATTGATTTAAATGTTCAACATTGTAAACTAACATATAGAGATTCCGTTAATAAGTAAATTTTAAAGAAACCAATAAATCATAGGAATATTTATGATTAGTTAACGTATGTATGCTAATAGTCTTTAAAAATACTGAATAACTAAATTACATATTGTCATGTATGATTAATGTTTATTGTTATGTAACATTAGTACTGCTGTAGTTACTTACATATGTATTTAATTACATGTATATGCATAGAATTGTGAAAGACAGTATTAGACTAACCTAATAATAATACCAAAAATAACATTTTGCGTTCACCATCAAGTTAAAGCATACAAACTTAAGCATACCATATTTAATACATATGTTGTTAAACAGTCTAAGGTTATGTCATTACCAAAACATTGAAATCCATAAACAAAAGTTGAGATAAACGCAAAAGACGATAAACAAACAGCATAACACCCATGGATGCAAAATGATACGGATTGGCGTTATGTGAATCAGTTGATTTCTAAAAGAGCTAGAGAGTGTGTGTTTCGGTGGTACTCGAAAACACATGTACGTCCAATCTCAATACCATTGATTTGAGTAAAAACCGGCCAATCATGCACACACGACCTGTATGCCACTTGATTTAACTCCAATCGTATCTCTGTAGGCACGTCTATACCATCTGGATGTATTAGCATCAACTGTGTTTCAACATCCAATCCATTGTCACGAGCAAACTGAGTGGGCAAACACTAAAAATAAACGTATGCAAAGTGTTAAAATAAATCATAGTAATAAGCATCCGGATCCATAATAAATATTACTAAAGTTTAAATGTTTTACAAAGTGATATAACTTACCAATCTAACAGCAACCACAATTTCTAGAAAGTTGTTTTGGTGATCATCACCTTCATCTTCATCCATGTTTTCAACATTTTCATCCTCAACTTGCACTTGTTCATCATTTTCTGAAAAAGTTATGTATATAGGATTATAATATTATTAATAATACATGCAATGTGTCAAAACGAAATAAAAAACATGTTAAAACAAACCGTCATGTTCGTCATCTCCGAAGAGTAATTGCATAAAATCGATATCCGTACTCAGGAGAGGACCATAATAGAACATAATTGGATCAAAGTTGATGCGTTCAATGCCATTTATGTCATAAACATAAAGTCTGAATGAGCGATCATGAATATGTCTTAGAACAATATGGTCATTGACCATAAGATTGACATGTTCAGCAAGTTCAACCCAATCACCGCCAAGACCAAAAGTGTGTGCACCATTTTTCACCCTAACAATCGGTAAATCCCATGCCTCTCCATCAACGATAATAATATGCTCAACTACTTCATCGGCACTTTCTCGAAAGTAAGTAATGACCTGATTAGTCCTTAATGGCTAGTAAACATTGAAAATCAGTTTCCAAATAAAATTAATATCAACATATTATGATGTAAGAAATATTGAAATTGAAATAAAAATATATATACAAGATAGCTTAGAGTTGGAAATTTGACAGAAGCCTCGAAATTCTTTAAATCAGATGTCGAGTGATCATGGATGCAAAAGAATCTCCATTCACGATCGCTAACAGGTTCAAAAACATCACCAAATATGAAGTCATTGCTATGAAGAAAATGATTTCATCCTTCCATTAAAACATATTGATTATTAATATAATCAATATGTATGACTTGGCCACTGTCGTTCTTATGATACAATAAAAAAAAACGATCCTCAGGTTCATTGTCAAATAAGTGCTGACATATCTAACCGGGAAGAACCTGAATTTAAAATAATCGTTACTTGTAACAAAAACGTGTATGGATAAAAATATAAATAGTTAATGAACATATGTGAATCTAATTAGTAATAGATACCATTTGAATTTTTGAAGGATCATAAAATTTTATAACCGAAGGTACCTCCATTATGAATATCTGTTGATCAAAACATTGAGTACAAGTTGTTATAACATATACACAAACTTGAAATACACAAATCAAGAAAGCATATGTTATAAATATTAAGTTAACACCAACTAAAAACCTCAGTAACACCTAGTTACGAACAATGTATTTCTAAATCATAGTTTCATCTATATACATATAATCACATAGATTAATGCGGCTAAAGTATTATTTTTTAAAAATTTACCAAAAACCCTGAACGTATGCTTTAAAGTATAATATGTAATCAGAGTAATAGACAGTAAATAATGGTTACAAATATATATGTCTACTATTCACCAAAGAACATTATTTAACAGAAACATCAAAGTTAACTATCGATTGAAATCGTAGGTAAGTAATGTCTCTATGATAAAATAACAGGAGACTAACAAAATCGGTGCACATTAATCAAAGACGAAGCCGTGAGTACTCTGTGAAGAACATACCTGATCGTAATGGCTGTTAGAGTTCAGCGATGAAGAAGACGAAAGGTCTGATGAAATTTGAGGAGTTTATATTAGAGTATATGTTTATTATTTTATTATAGTAAGATTATAATATTATTTGGTAAGTTTCTAGAATTTTATTTGTAAGAAATTGAGTAATATGAATGACAAATATAGATTCAAACTTTTCGTATACCATATTACGAAGGATAATTTTTTTCAAATTACATTAAAATTAAATAGTTTGTTTATATGAAAATATTAATATTAATATAATTTTTTTAAACTGATACTTATATGAAACTATTAATATTAATATAATTTTTTTCAAATTACATTTGAATTAAATAGTTTGTTTATATGAAACTTTATTTTTTTTTAAATTAACATTATTTAATAAACTGATACTTATATTAATGTTAATAAGTTTTAAAATACATAAATAAATAAATAGTAGCATCTTGTACTTATAAGTTCGTGTCACGTATAAGTATTGTAATAAATATTCTTTGATTTACTTTAATTTCCTTTCTATTCATTTGGTAACTAAATCATAGTGGTATGGGAAATATATCATTTCCTTTTTGTTTGTTTGACATTGTGTATACTATATTAATAAAATTTGTTACCAAATTTTGTAAAATTTTGGATTTTGTTTTATGTGGTTGTTAGATAATTAGCTGTTTCTTTAATCATAAAGTATAAAGTAGTATTTAGTCGTATGAAGTTAAATACCGTCGATTTTTTATGCTAATAACATTATTATTCATGTTAAGTTATAATACAAACATTTAATTTAAAAAGTTACAATTGCATATTGAAGAGTGAAACTTGCATACCAAAACAAGTTTAGGATTTTAAGTTATGATAAGAATACAAGTATAAATCATATTAATTATTAATATACCAAATATATGTGAAGAGAGTTGTCATGATGATTGTTGTAGATATAGGTGTCCAAAATAGGTGTATGTAGGTTCCCTGGACGGATCACACGAGATATCTCGGTCTACTCAGGTGCGGAATCCCTGCATAGATCGTTACGAGCGTAGAAAGCAAACCAAACAAACACACACGCATAAACCGAAACACGTTATATATTAATAACTGAACTCACGTGATATGAATCACTGATACAGACTCTCGTCACCAGCTTAGATCAACTCTATTAACTTACACGAACAACTTTTAACAACTAAGCCGTAACCTAGTATAAATACACGACAACTTCGCCTGATATGTTCAGGCGAAGTTGTCCATAACTTCGCTTGTTCAACAAGTTCGCCTAGGCGAACTTGTTAACAACTTCGCTTAAACAAAAACATAAATAACATTACAGACTCGATTACAGACACTAGACTATGAACTACTGACATTTATGCACCAACAGACTCCCCCTTGGCAGTAGCTTCATATCTTGATCTTTAAGCACTTGTCTTGTAATCTTCACGCATGCACTCCTTCTCTAACACATACCGTGACTACTCGCTGATACTTCCTCGCTTCGTCTTTCCAAGCAGGAATATAGAATATCTTCTTTTCATTCAACACTTGCAGATCAGCTTTCGATAAGTTAACAAGATGCATCGGATCATACACCCTCAGCACTTCTTGTTCGTCTTCGTCTTCCATCACGGCTTCAGCAGTCTGGCAATCAACATACCACCATTTAAGATTCTTCAACACATCTTGAGGCATAATCTTCATTGGAACCTCCTTAATGCATCGAATCGGTTTGTACTTCATTACCATCCATGGCTTGCCATCTGCTCTCATTCCCCTTTCTTTATCTTCCACTAGCTTTCCCTTCTGTGGCTTTAATAACTCAAACTTCTTCTCTTTTATGCTTTCTTTCCACACGATCTTCCCAATAACCCTTGCCATGTTGTCGTCACTTCTATTGATCAGTCCCAATCTAGCCAAATCCTTCACCTCACATTCAGGCAATGTATTGAGAGATCTCAACGTTCTCTTAAAATACTGAATCCCATCAAAACGTTTCACCACAAACAACTTTATCTGTTCATCATATAGCCAACAAATAATTCCTTTCTTCGACTCAGCATAGCCTTTGATATTATAACTCTTCTTGAACATGGTTGGAACAACAGGCTTCATAGTTTTAATAAACCAATGAGCACAGCCTTCCTTCCACCTAGGCTGCTCCTCCCACTCAGTCTCATCATTTTCCATCTCAGTACCCATATCGGCTTTCTCAACCTCTGGGATCTCGTGTTCAACATTTTCTTCAATTATTTCACCTTCTTCAATCTCATCTTCAATCACAATCTGTGCTCCAATCTTCTCAATCTCCTCAATAGGCAGCACATCATCATCAAACATCACATCATCCTCTAGCATATCATCATCCAATTCTTTCAACGCATCGATCACATCATCATCATCATCAACCATCACCACCTCATCACCACCAACTGCACCTGCAGACTCCCCCTGAGCTGTGGAAGTCCCAAGAGCTTGAGTAGTTCTTGGCAACTCACCACCTGCACCTTTCGGTGCATTGGGATCATCGTCTCTGTCATTTCTCTTCTTCGTCCTTAACTCGTCGCCTCTACAGCCTGTCTCCCCCTGAGATGCCAAGAACTCCTTCATAGCATCTATAATTCTCCCATGTTCAACCAGGAGGGACGACTGTAGTTGATTTTCTGCTACAAGGCGCTGAATAGCCTGGGTCTGGATAAAGTTTATCCTCGATTGCTCTGCCACGACCCGTTCAAGTGCAGCTATTCTCTCCGAGTCTGAGAGGGTTGCATCGAAATCAAACATCATGTTAGATGTATCTTGAGTATACTCAGCAGGGATCTCGAATGTAACCGGGACATCAGAAGCAGTTGTGGACGTAACCGCAGGTGGTATCGTGACCGACAACCCTGCAGTTGCAACGACGGTAGACTCTACAAATTGTGCCACCACCTCTGAAGGAGTAAGCGTTGGAGGTGGTAACGACACAATCTCCGGAGTCGTCGTCTGTAGTGTGATGGATGGGATGCCGACAGCTGATGTAGCCACCACGGGAACATCCGCGGCGCTTGTAACCTGTACAGAAGTAGGAACAATCGACATACCTAACAGTGCGGATGGAGCAAAACGTACAACTCTGGAAGTCTCTCCAGCTCCCATACCTGCACCTGTCCTTTCACATCTTGATCGTCGAATCAACTTGTGGATATCTTCTTCTTCTTCTTCTGACTCACTATCATCCACCGTCCTCTTTCTCTTCCCTAACGTTCTCTCTCGTGTCACCAACATCCTTCTCGCCTCATCCATAACATCGTCAAGATCTGAGTCAGCCACCGTCGTAGCTGCTCTAGTAACAATCACTTCCCGAACCTGTGCAGCAGAAACCTGCACCTCTTCTTGTGGATCAAAATGGTCCATGTCGAAGAATCCTTGGCCGCCAAATGCAGCATCAAGGTCTACATCCTCCTCAGCCGACACCACAGGCACAGTAGGTACATCTCGAGTTGCTCCTGCCTGTTGTGGTTGAGGGTCTCTGAACTCATCCCCCCGAGCTGGCACATACCCCGGGTTTATTAAGAACCCAAAGAGTGGAGTATGCCTTGGACGAAGTTCAGGCTTGCTCCTCGCACTCGAAGTACGGCATTGAGCAAAGATACGTTTGCTCACACTCTCCACGTATCGTATTGGGCGTCGTTGAGGCAAATTTGGAGCCACATGGTTCAAGATCATCTGGATGAATCTTGGATACATTATGAACCGCTCACGAGCCATCGCCCTCCTCTGTCTGTCGATCTCATAAAAGACCATCTGACTAAAGCTATAACGTTTGTTATAAGTCAGAGCAGTCATTGCTGACTGCATGGTCGCACCCATTCCGTCAGTACCCGCCTTCCTCCCAGACATACACACAATCATGACGTGCATGAGGAAGTGCCACTGATCTAGAAGGAAACCCTTTCTCCTCTGGGTATCACCTAATGGACCAGAGTAGCCCATTCGGAGAAACGCTCCATCACGGAACGGAGCCACAAACTCTGTAGGGTCATCCCTAGTTTCTTCACCGAATCGTAAAGCCACCCGTATCTGTTCAGATGAGAACTGAACCTCCTGATTGTTGACGGTTGCTCGCATAACCGGGGGCTCAACGCGGCAATCGTACTCCACAGTCTGCCAGAAGTCCTCGATATTGGGTAAGGATATCGGCAGTGTCGTTGTGATAGCGTGGAATATCCTCTAGCGAATGAGGAATGTAATGATCTCACGGTAGTCTTCAACTCCGCTCGCTTCCGGGTCTAAGGTAATGTACATATTGTGACCCGGAAAAAATTGCCTCTGGTTATCTCCGTCATCGCCTCCAGCACCTCCAGCACCTGCTATTGCAGCCATATCTGCAACAAACGAACCAAGTTAGATAAACATTAAGGCGTACCACAAGTTCGCTTGTTACCATGTGCGAAGTTGTGATAAAATCTGTATAGGCGAAGTTAAAGTTGAGGCGAAGTTGGGAACAACTTCGCTTCATCTTTAAGTTCGTCTAATAATTTAAAATTTTAAAAGGTCCAGGCGAAGTTAATGTTAACTTCGCCTCACCACAACATCGCCTCAGGCGAAGTTGAGCCTCAGGCGAAGTTACGGATAACTTCGCCTAAACCTTAAGTTCGCCTGAATATGAATCGGCGACAGTAAGGATTTCGAACTACGTGTCGTTGGCGAATTTAACGATTGTGGAGATTAAGGACTCTGAAACACAAGGTTTTAAAGATAACTAGACGACCATGTTGTACATGACCACGTGAAAACAAGGTTTGAAATCGGGTTTAAAAATCGGTCGGCCGGGGTTATTAACCGGTCATCGAAACAACCTTATATTAACATCAAAGAACAGATAACACGATGTAATGACCCAACCAACCTTAAATCGGTTTGAAATCGAAGAAAGAAAACAAAGATGATTCGACAGATAGATCGATAAGTTCGCTGTAATCTCGGAGAGAATAAGTTCGTTGAGTTCGCTAAGTTCGCTGAGTTTGAAAATAATGAAACTGTTGACCTTAAGTATTCTTTATATAGGGGCGAAGTTATACAGGCGAAGTTACGGTTAACTTCGCCTAGGCGAAGTTATTCACAAGTTCGCCTGTTTAACAACATCGCCTATATTTACAAAATTAACCCTTATAATTTGAACATTTTGCAATTAACTTTTAAAACTTCCCTTTAAGAATCAAATAACACGATCAAGTCCAAGTAACCAGATACAAAATTATAAAACTACCTAAGTACAAGAAACTTTTAAAAATTAAAGTATAAGGGATCAAATTTCAGTCTCGATAGGGACCACTACGTTTTAGAAAAGATCCGAACAGGAATCATACTAATTACGTGACTGTCACATAGATCCGTGTTTAGCTATATTATGACAAAAGGAAACAGGTTGTAGGCAGGTAAATAACTTAAGATGGTTTTCATCGTTTCTGTGATACGAGTTAAGTTCAATTAATCTCAAAAATTAAATGGGCAACAACTCAGAGATTATGATGCCTCCTATCTATTCTCAAAGCATATTTGGCTTTCCCCAAGTCACCCCGAATTGACCTCGACCCTTAGTGTCTGATTAAGTTTGTAATTACTCTTCATCTCCTTCCCGTTCTCTTTCTTACTCCATGATTAAGAAGTCTTGATATGTTGAACTCTAGAATGTTTCAATAACTCATAAGTTTAGTTTTTTTTTTTTTTTTTTTTTTATGATAAACATTTACATAGACTTCAGAGTAGTAACCAACTGCAAGTCCCGAATCTGGATCACTGCAGTTTCTTGAAACGCTATCTTCACGGGAATCAGAACACTTACGGGCTCGTGTATGACTGGGTAATCGCTTTTCTGCCTATTATTCGGAAAGATATATATGAAGACATGCAAAACTCGTAAGGAGTTTCCACGTAAATTCAAGTAGTTTTAGTTTGTATCACATCTACTTTTACGCACCATAAAAAGTTACCATGACATACAATGACTGTCCTAAAGCCTTTTAAGCCTAATAACTTCACTAGTTAAGCACACAGAATCAGTATATCTATCATTTTCCAAGGTTGGATCAATTTTCTGTTAAACATAGCTAACGAACTTCTTACGAAGTAGTAGACTTGAAAACTAATTTCATTTCCCTTTAAAAATTTTAACATTAATCGCCCCGACCAAAACAAAGTCTTCAGGTAAACGGCTATCCCGAAGATCCAATGGATCAGCTGGACCGACCACATACTAGTATGTGTCCTTCTAACTAATTAATATGATCGACTAATTTTAAGCGAAAGAATGAAAACTCATCATAAACCGCCCCGGTCACTTTCAGTCATCTGGTTAATGGCTATCCTCATATTCTACAAGTAGAAATGAGGACCAAAACATATCCGAAGACAAGTCCTTCAAACTGAGGTAACCGACATATTTTAAGCGATAGTGACGTTTTTTTTTTTTTTAAATATAACAAGAAAAGCATGGTTACTCGGGATTGATCATCCCATTCAGCTCGATAAGGTTTTGAAATCTTGTTTTGTCAAACGCTTTAGTATAAAGATCAGCGAAATTATCAAGCGTATCCACCTTTTCAAGCACAATCAGTTTCTTCTCAGCACAACCCGTATAAAATGATGACGTATGTCAATATGTTTAGTTTTACTGTGCTTCACGGGATTGTTAGTTACTGAGATAGCAGCTGTGTTATCAATGCAAATAGGTGTAAGTAAGAAATTCAGACCATAGTCGCGCAACTGTTGTTGAATCCAAAGAACCTGGGAGCAGCAGTTGGATGCTGCCATGTATTCTGCTTCACAGGTTGAAATTGCGACCGAAGTCTGTTTCTTGCATTGCCACGACACCAATCTGCCACCAAGAAACTGACATCCTCCAGTTGTTGACTTCCGACTCTGATTGCACCCTCCATAATCAGAATCTGTGTAAGCGACTAGTTCCAAGTCTCCTCCTCTCGGGTACCACAACCCCAGCTTCGGTTTGCCCTTGAGATACCGCAAGATCCTCTTCACACCCTTCATGTGAGATTCCTTTGGGTTTGCCTGAAAGCGAGCACAAAGACAAACAGCAAACATTATATCAGCCACTCCATTCTGTTGCGGTGTATACGGAGCGCTGTATTGGTGTTCAATCCCTCTCTGAAGGCAGAAGATCTCCATCTCAAAATTCTTGAACTTCGTTCCATTGTCACTCCTGATGAACTTAACCCTTTTATCCATAACGTTCTCAACTTTGGTAATCAAATTCTTCACCATCTGAGCCGTTTCGTCTTTTGATTTCAGGAAATACACCCACGAATATCATGAGTAGTCATCAGTGATCACCAAACAATAAGAAGTTCCTCCTAGACTTTTTGCATTCACGGGACCGAAGAGATCCATGTGAAGCAATTCTAGGGTACTGGCAATTGAATTGACTTTCTTGGTGAGATGGGATTTCTTGTGCTGCTTTCCCTTCTTGCACGCTATACATTTATCTTCAAAATTGAAATTCTTCAAGGGAACGCCCAGCACAAGTCCATTCCTGACAATGTGGTTCATCTTCCGAAGATGAATGTGCCCCATTCTCCTATGCCACAATTCGGACTCTGATTCACTCGCTTTTGTCATAAGGCATGATTCTGCCGTGGCCATTTCAGTTGATCTCATATCCATAATATATGTATTTCTTTCACGTGGAGCCTTCATCACAATCCACTCCTCTGGTATCTGAAAACCAGGTTTCAACACAATCACCTCATTCTTTGTAAAATGAACGGTGTACTCCTTATCACAGATCTGCGACACACTCAGCAGATTGTGCTTCAATTCTTCTACAAAGTTAACCTTCTCCAAAGTCATCTTTCCATTTGACACCGTTCCCATTCCAGTAATCTTGCCACCACTTTCACCGGCAAAGCTCACTCTCCCTCCTTGAACAGGTTTTAAATCGTGTAACAAGTATTTGTTACCCGTCATGTGCCGGGAACAGCCGCTATCTACAACCCAAAGATTGTTGGCAGCCCTGTTCAACTGTTCCTGCACAATAAAGCAAAAGATTAGAATTTAGGGACCCAAGACCAATTGGTCTTGGATCTATACATCCCAAACTTTGGCTTTCCAAAGTTAGTATCTCGAAAATTCCTGTAAGTCCTATTAGGAAACCTCCTTGAAGATTGATTGTGAGGCCTACCAAACCTTTGTGAATTGAAAGAATTATAACTTGTGGTTTGGTTATTAGCAGTGTAAAACTGAGATTTGTTTCTATGAAAACCTGAATTAGTCACATTTTTGAATTTTAAGTGGTTGTCATTTTTAGCAGCATTATAATTACTATTAGGTTTATTCTCAGCTTTAGTGGGCCTTACACCTCTGAATCGCTGTTTCAGAGGGCAATCTGCAACTAGGTGCCCCATTTGATTACACCTAAAACAACACCTATGTTCAACCTTTTTATCAACAGGTGTTTTAGATGTCGAGGCTATATTACCGCCCGTTCGTCTCACATATGGTGGGACGTACGGGTTTAGTGGAGTACTCCTTTTATTTGTTTTACCTTTTTCTCCACTCTTGGGTAACCCAACCTCCTCTTTTGCCTTACCAGACTCGGCTGACTTATCCGAATCTGACGAGACTGGACTTTGATCAGAAATTTCAACACTTGAAACAGGCAAACTTGTTTCGCCTCTACTAACATTTGGTTCTTTAACAGTTACTTTAATTGGCACTGTCTGAGCAACCTCAAAGTCAACAGATTTCTGAACACTAGGGTTAAAAGTGTAATTGTGATTGTACGGTGGTGGAACCTCATGATAACCGATTCCTCCCCTCTTGACAGAGGAACCTTGATCACTAACAAGGTGATCAAGAATAGCAGAGGAATTTCTAAACTGCTCCAGTTTTCGATTCAGTTCCACCAATTTCACCTGGTGGTCAGCAATCTGTTTTTCTCTCTCAGCAATTAGTTTGGTCTTTTCTTCCAAAACTTCATAACTTAAATCAATCACTTCAATTTTTTCAGCAAGTTTTGTTTTTAAACTTTTAACATCTTTTTCACAAGCTTTTATTTTAATTTTATAATTATTTTCTCTTGATTTAATAAAGTGATGATCTTCTTTTAAAGTTTTAAATTCAGCATCCAACCTAACATACTGATCGGTTATAGTTGCTAATTGCTCAGACAAGTTTTCACATTTAGAGCATGTAAGTTTAGAACATACCTCGGAGAGCTGGTCATTAACGTCTGCCATAAGAGCTTTTTCCTCTCCGGTAACCTTCTCACTTTCTTCAGTTTCTACCTTTGCCAAATTTGCCTGCTCAAAAGTTTCTTTAGAAAGCAGGTTCCAGTTGTATTCACCATCTTCTCTGGACATCATGGCACTATAATCTTTTCTACCCTCACTTTGCTGTGGAGACCTACCCTGACTTCGTTCCACACGCTCATTCCTGCATTCTTTTGCAAAGTGACCGTTTTGCTGACAATTGTAGCATCTCACCTTTGCCTTGTCAAACCCCGGCTTTCCACCGACAAACTTCCTTCCCGTCTTTCTCATAAACCTTTTTACTCTTCTCACGATCATGGCCATTTGCCATTGTAAATCCATTTCTTCCATATCGTCAGCATCAATCTGATCGTAATCTTCATCCAACATAGCTGGATCAACAATCTTCCCTTGAATGTAGTTCTCATAGGAAGCAATGAAAGAAGCATAGAGACCAAACTGCTCTTCAGCAGACTTGACACTCATAGGCATCTTGGAGTAGTTGTTGCTGGGAGAACTTGGAGAGCAACTACTCTTGCTTACCTGGGGTTGAGAACCACTCGATCCAGCTGCTACATAGCAAACATCCCCATTTGTGTTAACTGACACATGCCCCTCATGTGATGAGTTGGGGCCCGACTCTCCCTTTGTGTAATAGGCAGCAGATTCAATCTTCGATCCTGAGCTAGTGTTGACTTTAGCTCCATACATACCTGGATCTTGAACCTGATCCATAGGTGTCTCTTTTCTGACCATGTTAAGCTCAAAGGTTCTGAGCTTGTTGACTGTCGTTTCTAGATCATATGTGGGAAAGTCTTTGTCTTCCCTCATCAGCACAGTGTACATCTCCCATTTTGGTGGGAGAGCATCTAGAAGCTTCTCAACTATTTCTTCTTCTCGGTAGGAAATTGAATAGTTGCTCAATTCAGTCATCAGATGGTAATATCGAGTGATAATATCATCTAAGGATTCATTCTTCAAATACTTGAAGACTGAGAACTGGGTTTTGAGCAATTTTATCTTTGAAGCACGGATTCCTACATTCCCTTCAAATCTGTTCTCAAGAGCTTCCCAAAGCTCTCTTGCTGACGTATACTTTCTGAACGTATGAAGGATCTCTTGAGGAAGAGCCACAGTAATAGCAGCATGAGCCTTGCTCTCGGCCTCATACATCTTTTTCTCTTCTTCTTCCATTTTACTATACTTTTTAATTTGATCACGGCCTTCATACTCCATAACTGGTGGAATATAACCATCTTGGATGCATACCCACATCTTCGCATCCTGGTATTTGACGTATTGTATGAACCGATCCTTCCATGCAACGAAATCGGTTCCCTTCAGCAATCTTGGGGCCTTGGTGGCTGACCCTGCTTCAACTTCCATCTTCACTAACTCAGAGATGTTGATCGAAGAAACCTGAAAAATTTATTTTTTTTATTTTTTTTTATTTTATTTTTTTTTTATATTAAAGTACTGTAGGCGAAGTTACGGATAACTTCGCTTGAAGTAGGCGAAGTTGTAGAGAACTTCGCTGAAGAACTTCGCTGATAACACTGCTGATTAACTTCGCTGATTCTTAACTTCGCTTGAGGTAAGCGAACTTAAGAGGTAGGCGAAGTTGTAGAGAACTTCGCTTGAGTAAGGCGAACTTGAGAAGGTAGGCGAAGTTGTGGATAACTTCGCTTAACCTTATATCTTCGCCGAAACCCTACGCACAGTGACGGCAACTTCGCCTGATGAACACGGAAGATTTGCAGATCTTTAAATCGGATTTTAATGAGGTTTTTGACGGTGTAAAGGCTTGAACACGATGGTAGGAGGTAAGAATGATCAAAAACACAGAAAACACGTCCCGCGAATAGTCTAAACGGGACGATTTCTACACCCGCGTGAATATCCCGAACCACACAATCGAGCAGCTGCTCTGATACCAATTGTAGGTTCCCTGGACGGATCACATGAGATATCTCGATCTACTCAGGTGCGGAATCCCTGCGTAGATCGTTACGAGCGTAGAAAGCAAACCAAACAAACACACACGCATAAACCGAAACACGTTATATATTAATAACTGAACTCACGTGATATGAATCACTGATACAGACTCTCGTCACCAGCTTAGATCAACTCTATTAACTTACACGAACAACTTTTAACAACTAAGCCGTAACCTAGTATAAATACACGACAACTTCGCCTGATATGTTCAGGCGAAGTTGTCCATAACTTCGCTTGTTCAACAAGTTCGCCTAGGCGAACTTGTTAACAACTTCTCTTAAACAAAAACATAAATAACATTACAGACTCGATTACAGACACTAGACTATGAACTACTGACATTTATGCACCAACAGTGTATCATTAGTCAAATTGCACGTTGGTAGTACCAATGTATTTAGTAATGCTAGTACGATCACAATGACAAAGATTCCATATTTTAAATTTATATAAAAAAAAGATGTTATTTTTAAACCAACATTATAAAGAATAAACATAGTTGTTGGTCTAAAATTATAATCCAAGGAGAATATAGAATACAAAGTAAAACACAAAATCATTGATATCCATAAGAAGTACAAATAAGACAAATAAAACCAAAATCACAATGTCAAATAAAGGACAATAAAGTCAAAAACATCCAAACTCAAAACCCAAACAAAAAAATAATCCGTAAATGCATGCAAAACGTTTAATTAATTACGAAAAGTCAAAATCCTTCCCTTTTATATCTTCTCCACTCCAACGATATCTCCAGCATTAGCCTCAACAATGTCTTGTTCGTCAACCTTCGTCTTGGTTGCAGACATACCAGTGTCGTCAGGAACATCGAAGGTGTCATCCAACTTGCGCTTGAGTTTTACATCAGAGATAGGATTAGAATTAACCTTTTCGTCAAGCGATGCAAGAGGATTAGGAATAACATCTTCTAAAACTGAAATAAGAGTAAACTGGTTTGACGAAAGTGTACACGTATCCTACATAAAAGTTTAGAGTCATGTTTTTTGCTTAAGACATTTATATAATATGAAATATTATATTTAGGGAAACGGATAGTTATTCAATACTTAATTTTAAATTCTTACCTTTTTGGTTGACTTCAGGCCAGAGGTTGAGCCAATTGTTAACGACTGATTGTCGTTAGGCTGCAGATGAAGATAAAATTAATTAAATTTTAATGTCTTAAGCAAAACCATGGATATTGTAGATTTTCATAATCTTAGAAAATGAATATGTTGATAATACCTGACCATGACAAAGCTTCTTATCAAGATCATTAAGAACGTCTTCATCGTCGGTTAACTTGATGACACCGTACGCATCATATGAGTTTCTTATATTGTAGTCACTAACCTCTACAATAAAAGCAAATCTTTTTTCTAATATAATATTCAGTTCTTCCGGAAATGTGTGCATGGGATCAAGCTTCAAGAAAACAGTAGCAAATGTTTGTAAGTTAACATAATCATAATTCATTTAAGGAATTCAAAAACAGTATAAAAAAAAGGAAGGTGAATTGTCTATGATGGTTTTTAAAAATGAAACACAAAGGCAATAAAATTATTACAGATTTCAAAATATCAAATGCAGGACTTTGTATATTAGAAAATCAAAAGACACAAACGAAAGAAAAGACATAAGCAAAATATTAAACTCAATTGTGAATATTATTATCATAACTCAACATCGGTGGTCACAAATTGATCAGCAGCCTTATTAAACAACTGTCTTGCATCACAATCAAACAAAGTTAGCGATACGACACCGGTCGTATCCTGGACACGAATAGGAATACGGAATTAGAAACATAATGAAGATTATTTCAAAAAGTCTATTAAAAAATGTATAGCATTAATATTATTTAAGTAAAAAATATTAGTTTAATATATTTTAAACGTATAAAATTTTACCTTGGTCCAGCGTTTACCACTTGAGAGTTACAACTTGCACTCTTACACTCGAAAACCTTGACTCCATTAACAAAAACCTCAGAAACCTTGCAACTACAACGTTTGCAACCGTTGTAGTACCATTCCTTGTTAGCTACTATTGCCTTAACGGTACCAATTATGATGACGCTATAAGCCTACAAACAAAAAAATAAAGGAGCTTTTTGTAAAAATGATACTTTAGATGATTTATTGTATAAAGAAATGGTTATATACCTCCAAAATGCTACAAAGATCACTAATTGAGTAGAATTGATAGTTCTTCATAAAATCATCCTTAACAGTTAAAAGCATACACGAACCAACCGGTTTAGGTATTTCGACATGGACTTTAGATGATATTTCAAGCAACATATTATTAATTCAAAGTAACTCATAAGGTGTATAACATAAATAATATTTTTTTTAAAGATTAAAATTACATTATAATGATATAGTTATAAGAAGTTACCTCTTCTTGTAATCAAGCACTTCATACAAGTAATCATTGATCAGCAACCTTGAAACAACATTACCATAAGAGTTGTTGACATTTACATTTTCTGCCAAAATCATATTTAGATATGTTAGTTTTAAATTCTTAATTATAAAGTATTTAATGGGAACAATTATAAAACTTATAATTGTTAATACCTCCATAATACTTGACTCTTGCGAATTGGAGAACGATAATGAGATACTCCTCATCTGGGTTGTCAGCAACATATTTGGTAAGTTGCTTCAGATAGTCATCCCATAAAGTGAGATAAATCTTTTTGCCACTACACATTAAAAAATTATAAGTTAACACAATTGGATAAAAAATTATAAGGATTAATAATTATATTATTAATAATACCTCAAGTCAGCAAACTCCATGGTTCTTCGATTATGATGTTGTGATTCTCAGAAGAATGAGTTCTTGTTGGTAAAAAACCGGCTGACATGCCTGATTACATTTGTGATAAAATCCAAAATAATGAAACATATATTAAACGGTCCTGTTATATGTAAGGATTGAATGTAAAGAATGTAAAACTAAATTGTTAAGAAAGAATCGAGGTAACCTATTGTTCCGTTTTGAGGTATGTTCTTGGATTTGATATCATCAAATGTAGCAAATGACAATCCATACAAGTAACCTTTAAACTCATCGGTAATACAAAGACGAGTTTCAGATGTGAAACAGAGCTTGTGTGGGCTGTCAACATAACGGTATGTTGACAGATTGGCACCAAGTGAAGGTTTTCGAACAATCAATGACTGATTCTCACCTAGCCAAACATTATGTTTCGGTATTGTAAGGCCCCATTACCGGTGCCTCACCTTTGGACGTTGGATTTACTCATAAACACAGTTCTACAGATCATAGTTTATTAAAGCTTTCGCGGAATATAAAACATTAAACATTCGCTACAAAACATTCAATCTTTTCTTAAAAACCATAACAGAAAGCATCATAATTAAAACATCGTTTCTTTTATCTTCAGATGCCAGCCGTTCAATCCATGCCACGTGCCATCCTCATGCCATCACGATAAACATATATACCTGCGTGCATACTAAAAGTCAGCTACGCTGAGTGAGTTCTAGTTAATCAGGTAACATACAATACATACACATATTATACATACTTATGTATCCGAAGATACATATTCATACTTAACCAGTTAATCTTTTATTCTACATACATACTTACTACTACCTACCTAAATCCACCGAGAGTATGTTCATAGTCCGCCGTCTATACCTATACTCAGGGTCGTGAACACGAAAAAGGTCCGCCGTCCTTACCTATGTTCACCATTTATGGTACGTACAAAGTCCGCAGTCCTTCCCTGTACCATCCTATATTGACAACACGTGCAAGGTCCGCAGTCCTTCCCTGTATTACAACCTATTTATTAGCATGTAAGAGGTCCGCAGTCCTCCCCTATGCTATCACAACACAGTTACAGCAAGTATAAGGTCCGCAGTCCTTTCCCATGGAGAATCCTATTTCGTAAACACGTATAAGGTCCACAGTCCTTAACGACGTTCTCATCTATCATCTATAACACGTATAAGGCCTGCTGTCCTTAACTACGCCATCACATGCCAAGTCTATGTCCAACGAAAGTTAGAGGGATTTGCCATCCTAACTTACTAAGTCAGATATAGAACTCATTTGCCATTCCTGTACCTGCATACACTTATTTGCATATACAATAATCACATCGTAGCATAAGAACACTCTAGGCGCTCTACACATCATTCATTTGACAATCATACTCCTTGTCGATACGTGCAATATCCGAAGATCGTTCACGCATCGACAAGCATTCATCTATCACGGTCATACATCATCTATACATTACATATAACATTCATATCTTTATTTATAACCTGATAGTATGCGTAATATCCGAAGATCGTTCGCGTACCGACAAGCAATCATTCATATCTATCACATATATCACATATGGCATACAGTTATCACTTAGGATAAATGTATTAACAAACACATCGAGTATGCACACAGCCCCGAAAACATAACAAGGAATGGGGCTAGAAACTCACCTGAACTCGGTTACTTCTTCTGCTATTGGTTATTCCTCCTTGAGCTGTGCGCAACTAACTGTTTAATAATTGCAAATATTAAATACTACTCTAGCCACTCTCAATGCTACTTAATTAGTCTTACTCGTCTAAGCCGGTTTTACTTCATTGAATCATTACCCGGTTAGTTAATCGTTACTCATTAACCTTTAAAGGAATCTTTCATAAATTATCAAAGTCCAAGGGCTATTATGTAATTATCTCATTCTTTCACAAGTCCAGGGGCCACTTCTATAATTATTTCAAAGTCTAATTCGTTACAAAATCCTCCTTCATTCGCTATAACGAATGGCCTAGTTCGCTATCTCAATTATAACGAATTGAGTCTGATTCGCTAACTGATTCGTTACCTTATCTTCATCTGATTCGTTACTTGAACATAACGAACTGGTAGCTAATTCGTTACCTTGACAGAATGAATGGGCATCTAACGAATTAAGGGCTGACTCGTTATCAAGTCACACGAATGAGTCCCATTCGTTATGTCCGCGTAACGAATCACCCAACCTTAACGAATCATCAACAGTTCTTATCCAAACTTTTACTCAAGGGTCAAAGTCAAAATCGTCAAGAACACCCACAGTCAACAGAACTTAGATTTGCAATTAAATCTTCGTTTCTTAACGAAACGTCACGATTTTGGTATCAATGGAATCGTCTGACCAGCGCCTACAAACCCCAATCATCAAATCGGCCAAACATTTACATTTAAAGGGTGCGATTTATGCATCTACATACGGATTTCTTCATACTAACAATTAACCTATCAAACTGTAATCAATTTCAGTAAGTTTAGCTTTGTTGGATTCATTTTTACCATACTAACACAGATCTATGATTTCTAGACTAAATCCGAACCTTAACGAACAAGTTCTCGATATAAACATACCGTAAACGAGTCGAACTACGAACACGAGCTGGTCTTTGATGTTGCTTTGGTTCGTCACGAAGATCTAGCACCAACAAGCTCGGGTTCTCGTCTTCGGATCTTGGCTCAGGTTATAGGATAAGGTTTGTGTGTGTTTTCCAAGGTGTAGGCTATGGTGTAGAGATGATAATGGAAAGGATTAGGGTTTAAGGGGTATTTATACTCCCTTAGTCCATGGACCTAAGGCTCATCTTTCCTTCTTGGTCCATATTTAATTCCATCTAACTAGCCCACTTGAACCATCTTTGTTATTTTACCATTTCTCTACCAACTCAAGTAAACGTTCCCCTTCATACGTAAATAATATATATAATATTATTCTTAGAAATTCCGGGATGTTACAGGTATGCAAGGTTTCCTTACATATGCTTGCATCCTGTCACCCTGTCACTTTATTAATACGACAAACTGTTTGTTATTAAATCTAAAAAATGAGGAAGAAAAAAAATTTACTAAAAACAAATGTATTTCAAAAGATTAATACCATCTCATCTTGTAAAATCATTTCAATAGACCAATCCTCTCCGGTTTTATTGTTGTCCTTCAAACGTCATAGTATGAGAATACGAACCTTCAACACACAGTCGGTGTTGGAAACATCCAAATCCTTGAACATGGTGATGTTTGATGCTTCCGTGTTAATGTGCCAGAAAAAATAAGATTAAAGCAAAGATTAAAGATTCAATAACTGATACTTAAAATTTGAAGAAAATAAAAAAACCATGAGAATGACACAAATATGAATGTTTAGTAAAGAAATGAGAAATGTGAGATTTTGTTTAGTCGGTTTTGTAGTATTTATAGATGAACATATTCTGTTTCAAAATTTGAAATGTTAAATTAAAAGGAAAGGTGTAAATATAGTAAATTTATGGAATAAAATTAGGGATTTCAAAACTTGAATTGATAATTCATATTGACTTAATTTGGTAGTAATAACTGAATGTAATTGGGGTTTGATTAATAACACAATAACAATATTAACAATAATAAGTCATAACTCATATCATACGAATATTGAATATTTTTTAGTTGATTTTAAAATCAGTTACACATTAAAAATTGAATATTTAACAAATACCATAACTGCACGAAATAAACATAGGAAACTTAGGAAACCTGTCAATATGAACAATATGAATAAATTAATAAAATGGTCGATTCATGTTTACAAAATTAAACAAAGTAAGTTGAATTGGAATTTAAATTGAAATCCGTAAAAAGTTGTAAACTTATAGTAATGATATAAGTTAATAAAAATGAATTATTGTTAATGATATTTGGAAACAGTTACACATTAAACAATTTAAATTCCTAATAAATACCATAATTTATTATGAAACATACCAATTAACAATTACACATTCAAAATATAAGAAATACAATAATTTTAATTTTTTTTTTTACATTACACATTGAACATTAAACATTAAAAATTACACATTAAACATTAAACATTACAAATCAAACAGAGGAAACATATAAATTTACATAAACAATTAACAATTAAACCTAACAACATGACAATGTAAAATACTAACCTAGGTTAATAATTTAAAATATAGGTTAAAAAAAATTTACATTAAACATTAACCATTCATAGGAAACATATGAATTAAACATTAAACATAGTAAGCTAAGAATGTAAAATAAAAACCTAGGTTAATATGTTAATGTCATCGATGTGAAGATACAAACCTAACAAATTAAAATACTAACCATTGATGTGAAGATCTGATTAACAATCGTCATGTATCTTCTGAAATCGATTCCAGGATCGAATCAAAGCAATCGTTATTATCAAATAACGGACAACTCGTTTTACCGTCGATTGGCCGATTTATAATCCGATATCCGGTTTTTGTTCGTATATGAAGAACCTAATCAAATCTTTATCCGATTGATATACAATAATGGGCGATTGAATGGAGGCTTTGGTTGATTAGGATTTTTAGGTTTGGTATGAAAGAGTGCGTGTACTCAATTGAGGATGAAAGATAACAAAATAGGAAACCGGGTTTCTCTTTCATGGTTACATAACTATTTGAATTAAGGGTGTGTTTGGTATATCGTAATGGAATAGATGAAGGAATTGAATGAACATGGTAATGGAATGGACAAATGAATGAAATATATCATTACCATTTCATTGTCATGTTTGGTTACCATGTAAGAATGAAATGATTAATCACTTTATTATTATTTTTTTTATTAACATATTTATTAGTAATAATATTAAAATAAATAAACAAATAATTTTAACAATAATATGAATATTCATAATAACTAATTTTTGGACCCTCGTGCTGCAACGGGATCTTTAAACTGAATAAAAATAATCGTAACAATGTGGAATCACGTATGTGCGTTGTGAAATGTTAACTTGTCACATTAAAAGAAAAACTTATATTAATAATGTAGTAATAGTTCTAAATGAATAATTATATAATAATAATATAATTAATAACTATAATTGGAAAATAATAATAATAATAATAATAATAATAATATCATTATAATTATATAATACTAATATTGATGTTTGACTCTTTTGACTTTTACATTCCTTGAAGGAATGAAAAAAAAAACACACATACCCAAAGTAATGAAAATCCTAAAAAAAGGAGTTTCATTCCTTGTGGAATGATTTATTCCATTCATATATGGTAACCAAACAAGCTTTTTTGCATTCCTTTGGAATGACTCATACATTCCACCTTCCATTCCTCCATAACAAACACTACCTAAGTATTTTAATTAATTTTATTTTTGAATTATTTAAATGTTAAGAAAAATAGAGAAATGGTAGTTATATTTGGAAAATAAGAGAATCGTCCAATAGGAAAGGGCCAAGTGGAGGCAAACTAATTTGTTTTAATAGTATAGTAGGATATATAATTACACTACTTGAAATTGAAAATTACTCTAATTTTAATAAAATTACATTACTTAAAATTGAAAATTACTTTAGATTTTTGTTTACTTATAATCCAGTAACATAGTTACTCTACTTATGATAAAAGGTACTCTAGTTATATGTTTAGGTCAAAACAAGCACAAAACAACAAAAACCCGTAGCTGCAGCTGATGCTGCTCGCGCTACGCGACGGGATTGGGTGTCCCCCGTCGCGCGGCGCGACGGGGTTGATTTCCTGATTTCCCAACTTTTGTTATTTGGCAGATTTAGTCCTTGTAGTTCGTTTTAAGTGATTTTTACGCGTTTTAAAGACCGAAATGAATGTTTTCAAGACCCAACAAGTGTAAAACAATATTGTAACATAAAATCCATAATTTTGATTATATCCAAGGTTTCGGTTTACAAAACAGTTCAGTTTACGTGGTAAAACAAATGCAAAACGAATACAAACAAGACGCGAAATTGACGAATGTCACACTATCCCCTACTTTAGGAGATTTCGTCCCGAAATTGAGATGAAGATGACGATTCAAACAAATGTGGATACTTCTCTTTCATTGTGTCTTCTCGTTCCCAAGTAAATTATGCGCCACGCCGTGATTCTCATCGAACTTTAACTAACCGAATACGACTACGCTTGGTTTTCTTCTCGTTGCGATCCATGATCTCAACGGGTCGTTCTACCATGATCATCGACTCATCGACATGTAATTCGCGAGAGGTATATGAAGATTTCCCTCGGCTAGGCAATTTTTGAGATTCGAAACACGAAATGTCGGATGAACACCGGCAAGTTCTTGTGGTAATTCGAGTCGATAAGCTACTTTCCCTACATGCTCAAGGATTTTGAAAGGACCAACGAAACGAGGAGCTAGCTTACCCTTCTTTCCGAAACGGACTACCCCCTTCCAAGGAGATACTTTTAGAATGACAAGATCGTCAACATTAAATTCGATAGGTTTTCGCCGTTTGTCGGCGTAACTCTTTTGTAGACTTCTAGCGGCTATGAGGTTCTTACGGATTTGATCGATCACATCGGTAGCTTCTTGGACCATTTTGGGTCCCGTGATTTGAGCTTCACCGATTTCGTTCCAACTAATCGGAGAACGACATTTACGACCTTAAAGAGCTTGAAAAGGAGCCATATCAATGCTAGAATGGTAGCTATTGTTATAGGAGAACTCGATGAACGGAAGATGAGAATCTCAATTCCCACCGAAATCAAATACACACGCTCGTAGCATATCCTCGAGTGTTTGAATCGTACGTTCAGATTGACCGTCCGTTTGAGGATGATAAGCGGTGCTAAGATCGAGACGTGTTCCCAAAGCTTCTTGAAGAGATCGCCAAAAATGAGAGGTAAAACGGGCATCGCGGTCGGAGATGATTGACAATGGTAAACCGTGTCGACACACAATTTCCAGAACATAGATTTGAGCAAGCTGCCCGACAAAATACTTTTCGCGGATCGGAATGAAATGAGCAGATTTGGTTAATCGATCGATGATCACCCAATTACTATCGTTGCCTTTTTGGGTGTTGGGTAATTTGGTGATAAAGTCCATAGCAATGTCTTCCCATTTCCAAACGAGAATCGGTGGTTGCTCGAGTAGACCAAAAGGTTTTTGATGTTTGGCTTTGACTTTTGAGCAAGTAAGACATTTAGATACATACAACGCTACGTCCTTTTTCATACCCGGCCACCAAAAGGTAGCACGAAGATCAAAATACATCTTATCCGCACCGGGATGAACGGAATACCGCGAATTGTGAGCTTCTTCGAGTATACAAGTACGAAGATCATCGTGATCGGGAACCCACAAACGGTTAAAAAAGTACAAAAGACCATCGGGTTTGGTTTCGAGTTGAAGCTCAGCTCCACATGACATTTCGTCCTACATATTACCTTCTTCGACGGAGGTACGTTGAGCTTGGAAGATACGGATTTGGAGATCGGTTTGAACAACAACGCTTAGAAGCAATACATATTTAACATTAATCTTTCGACATAGGGCGTCGGCGACAACATTCGCTTTACCGGGATGGTAGCGAATTTCGCAATCATAATCACTAAGTAATTAGGCCCATCGTCGTTGTCTCATGTTGAGATCATTTTGGTCAAAAATATGTTAAAGGCTTTTATGATCGGTAAAAACCACACATTTCGTACCATAAAGGTAATGTCTCCAGATTTTGAGAGCGAAAACTATGGCACCAAGTTCGAGATCGTGAGTCGTATAGTTCTTCTCGTTTACCTTTAATTGTCTTGATGCGTATGCGATGGCTTGACCTCGTTGCATGAGAACACAACCAAGGCCTTGATGGGATGCATCGCAAAATACAACAAAATCGTCTTTTCCATCGGGAAGGGTTAGAACGGGAGCATTGCAAAGCATGTCGTTGAGAGTACAAAAGGTTTCCTCTTGCTTTGAACCCCAAACGAATGGTTTCCCTTTGTGAGTGAGGGAGGTAAGAGGCAAAGAGATCTTGGAAAAATTCCGAATGAAACACCGATAATATCCGGCCAAACCGAGGAAGGATCGAATTTCCATGGGAGTCGTTGGAGTTTTCCAATCCTTAGCGGCCTCAATTTTAGCGAGATCAACATGAATACCTTTGTCGTTTATGATGTGTCTTATTAATTGAACTTCCTCGAGCCAAAATTCACATTTGGAGAATTTGGCGTAGAGTCGTTCGTTTCTAAGGAGCTCGAGAATGGAACGCAAATGATGTTCATGTTCGGTTTTGGATTTAGAAAAGATGGGGATGTCATCAATAAAGACAAGAACGAATTTATCGAGGAATGGTTTGCAAACGCGGTTCATGAGGTCCATAAATACCGTGGGTGCATTTGTTAACCCGAAGAGCATAACCAAAAATTCAAAATGTCCATATTGAGTACGGAAAGTGGTTTTAGGAATGTCTTCTTCGCGACCACGCAATTGATGGTAACCCGATCGAAGATCGATTTTGGAAAAACAAGTTGCGCCTTGAAGTTGGTCGAATAAGTCATCGATTTGTGGCAAGGGATAACGATTTTTGATGGTGAGTTTGTTAAGCTCTAGATAATCGATGCACATACGAAACGAACCATCCTCCTTTTTCACGAATAGAACGGGAGCACACCAAGGAGAAGAGTTTGGACGAATGAAGCCTTTATCGGAAAGTTCTTCGAGTAGGTTTGATAATTCTTGCATTTCCAACGGGGCTAGACGATAAGGAGCCTTGGCCACGGGCATCGCGCCGGGCACAAGATCGATACGGAATTCAATCGAACGAACGAGCGGAAGACCGGTGACATCATCGGGAAAGACGTCGAGGAAATCACGGACGATGGAAATATCTTGGATTTTCCTTTCCTTATTGTCTTTTGTTATCGCGAGAGCTAGAAACGGAACATACTTTTGGTGTAAGTACTTTTTTGTTTGAGCGCACGACATAAGGTTTAAACTTCGAGAGGTAGTGTTACCAAAGACTTTAATTATTTTACCGTTGACTATCGGAATGCGAATAAATTTATCGAAACAAAAGACTTCGGCACGGTGCAAAGATAACCAATCCATGCCTACTATGAGATTGAAGCTTCCCATTTGCATCGGGATGAGATCGATGGAGAATTTATGCTTGGAGAGAATGAGAGAACAATCGCGAACGACATAATTGATGGTAATAGAATTGCCATTGGCGACTTCGACGGAGAATGGTCGGGAAATCTTAGTTCGAGGCGTAGCAAGTTTCGACTCGAATTTCAAATAAATAAAACATCTATCGGCACCGGTATCAAATAAAATAGTAGCCAAATGATAGTTCACCAAAAACATACCGTTCACGACATCATTTGCCACTTGAGCTTGATTTGCGTTCATCATGAAAGCTCGCCCTTGATTACCATGGTTGACTTGAGGTGCTTGTTGTGGAGGTGTGGTGATGCTTGGATAGCTTGGATGGGTTGGATGAGTGGTGCATTGTGTTGGGGAATTTGGGGTTGGTAAGTTTGGACTTGGTAGACTTGGGTTTGGTAGTAGGGTACGGTCATGGTTTGGGCTTGGTTTGCAAAAGTTAAACGTGGCCAATTGTTGCGGAAATGGTTAGGATCACCACAATTAAAGCAAGCTCGGGGTTGTTGAGGTTGGTTTGGTGGGTAGGGTGCATATCGGTTTTGGGCATTTTAGGGAAAGGTTCTTGGTTGGTCTGGTTGGTTAGGTTGGGTTCGTTGGGTGGATCGGCATGTGGTGTGGAGATGACCAAGTCGGTTACAAATGGTACAATGGTGACAAGGCATATTTGGTGGGTGATTAAGTTGGCAAGTGTTGCAAAGCGGGGCGGTACCGGTATAGGGTATTCGGTTTGGTGGTGGAGCTTGAGTTTGTTGTTGAGGTTGGGTAACGGCAAAGTTTCGGTAGTTGGATTTGGGTTTCTTGTTGTTGTTGTTGTTGTTTTTGTGGTGACGGGATGAGTTGGAGTAGTTAATGGCTTGTGGTGCGGGTTCAACCTTGGCTTGCGGTGCGGACTCGGGCTTGGCATTCTCACTCGGTTTCTTGAGGGTTAATGTACACGCCTTCACATGATTTTCCAATAGCGCACCGGAAAATGTGATGGCGTCCTTAAGATTCACGGGTTTGCTACTCATAACGGAGTCCCGGATTTCCATCGGTAAGCCCCAATGTATTTATCAATTTCACGTTCGGTTGGGGTAACCAAATGAGGGACAAGAATGCTCAACTCGTGAAAACGGAGTGAATAAGCGGCGTTATCACCACTTTATTGTTTTACGTTTCAAAATTCTTCATCAAGCTTTTGGAGCTCGTGTTTGGGACATAATTTCTTCATCATAAGCGCCTTGAAATCGACCTATGGAAGAGACATAGCCGTATCCAAACCTTGGAGGTGCATAACACTATCCCACCATGTTAGAGCGGTTTATCGAAACATTCTTGACGCGAAATTTGTCTTTTTCGCGTCGGAGCATTTGCTGTGTAAGAACACACTCTCGGTCGATTCGAACCATTGCAACAAGGTAGTCGCACAATTTGTTCCAAGGAACTCGAACGGGTTGGCACTAGTAAATTGCTTGTACAAGTAAGCTGTGGGTTTGGGTTCAACGGGTGCGGGTTGGGTAGCTTGGATTTGGGTTGTAAGTTCGGGAATCAACGCGGCCATTTGCTTGACGACGAAAGCAGCCATACGTCGGTTGGAGTTCTTGCGTGGATGACGGCTAACCGGAGGCATGCTAAAGGATTATAAAGAAAATGGGATAAGTTTTGAGTAAAAAGAAATGAATACGAGGGTGTATAAAATAGAATAAGATTAAAATTTATGATTGTGAATCCTAGAGTTAGTATGGAGAAGATGTTAGTGTTAGATAAAATATAAAGCTTTGTTTATAAATAACAAAACCGAAAACAAACGTAAAAGATTTTGAGATGTTAAAGCTTGAAAATATGAGATATTGAGATTTATAGAGTCGGAAAAATCGTGCATGAACCACCATGACTTGATATTCCAACACTAAAAAGTTTATAAAACACCATGTTGGAGTCTAAACATGTGCACGAACCACCGCGACTTTTTCATATTTTTTACTCAAATAGCGATAATAACACAATAAATCGAGATACAACGTCATGTCAAAACACTAGTCTACGAACCATCGTAGTTCTATTGTTTTAACACCGAAAATTTGGATGGCGACCGGAACGCTCGCATTCGACTACTTAAAGTATTGACATATATAACACGATTTGTGGCCTAGAAAACGAGCAGTATAACTCAACCATCCGAGGTAAGTAAATCACCTTCGATCCTTGGAATCTTTTTGTCAAATGGTCATTTTATAATGTCTCGTTTTCTATGATGGCTACAAACCCGATATAAATGCAACCTTTAAAGGATTTGAAACAACGGGATCCAAGTTACTCTTGTAATCCATAAAACATAATAAAATCTATTTTTTACGTTTTAAGGTAAGGATACCTTGGAACTACTATGAAAGTGTGTGTATGTGAACATTTAGGATATTGGTGAAATTTAAACAAGTTCATAAATAAATAACATGCAATATGAACAATCTTATAGAGTAAAAACGTATAAGCACACGTATAGGACCCTAAGCATAACAATACTATGTCGTTACGACAAACCACATATCATATTGTCAAGTATCTGATACCAATCTGTCACACCCGACCAAAGGCGGCGGAACATGCCGGGGTGCAACGATTGCCCATAAGCGCATGACACTATTTAAAGCGACAATATTTAACAAACTCATTTCATTTCACAACACCGAAAATATCACATAACCAAATATTCATAAGTCAAATACAACAACATGTAACAAAATATAGTAAATCAAATATTGTTCATTTTTGCTAATATCCTAGAGGTATTTGTGACGTTTTCTTCTCCAAACTCCATAATCAACCTAGATGCAAACCTGTAACATTTCATAAAATAAAGTTTATCAACACAAAGGTTGGTGAGCAATTCATAAGTTTGAGCACATATTTATATAGTAAGAAAAGCCACAAAACTTGTATACAAAACATTAAATAAGAGCAATAACTTGGAGAAATAGATAAAATCGCTAATAGAATTACGTTAGCGACAACTTGCTATAAGAGGATGCCAAATAGTCTAGGATTTCATAGTTATCGTTAATTGTATTACGTTAACGACACCTTGCTATAAAAGGATGCCAAATAGACTAGGATTTATAGTTCCACCAACCGAAAACGATAAACACACATGGATATAATCATAGAACACCAAATCGAGCATTTATTTAAGTAAGGTATACAAATAACGTTTGTGGTTTACGACCCATGTATAAAACATTTAGTTTAGATAAGATGAAATGTCACCCCTAAAACAAAATATAGAAAACGAGATATAAAGTTACTCATGTTCAAGTAATAAACTTGAAAAGTTGGTAATTTGAAGATTTGCCGGAATGACGAGTTAACGTATAAAGCCCAAATAAAAGAAAGTCTTGGATTTAGAAAGGTTGTCTTGAAGATCTTTAAATAAAATAATTGTTGCAAAAAGTAAACAATTAAAGTTCAAGGTTTATAATGTAACTATCTAAGAATTTGTAATAATAACCCTTTAAAAATGTAAGTTTGCTCGAAACCGTGTTAAAGTATCTAACCTTAATATTTACTTAACCTATGTTAAGTAATAAGGTGAGAAAAATGCTAAATGCAAGTTCCTTTGGGACAAAAAATGGGTCTTTAACGAGTGTTCGGGTTGTTGATTCGGGTCTTGATAATTGGTCAAACCGAAAGTCAACTTTCCAAAATAATGAATGTTATGAGATAACTCAATAAAACCTATTAAGACTTAACCAAGTATGTAGTTCTATTGTTTTAGAACTAACAACGCACGCTAAGCGAGTGTTCGGTTTTGTCGTTCCGAACTATGTTATGAGATCAAGTTGGATCCAACATTTCCATGTACTTAAGAAAATAATTAAAATCATTTTGTAAACTATTTTTAAAGAAATATACAAGTCTTGATAGCTAAAAACACACTTGTGTGTCTTAAGCGAGTAAAAATCAGATTGTTCCATCTCATAATACGTTCCTTGATGGTCTCCACATGCCCAAATAACCAAGAACTTGTACAAATGAATTTAGAAACTTAAATCTAACATAAAACATGTTTAAAACAATTATTTAACAAAACTAGTAACAAGTTCGGTTCACGGTTTTGACTATTTACGGTTAAACCGAGGTTAGTCTCTACAAACCCCCACCATGGAACTTCATAAATATGACAATCAAACTAAAAAGAGCATAGGTTAAACAATATTAATATGTGCAAACAAGTTATGTGTGTGTGTGTATATCAAGAACACGAAGTCCTCCATGAAGCCTTGCCTTACGAGGTCCGAAACTTAACCAACCGCAGTCAGAGAAGTAACTACCAAAGGTAACAAGGGGTATGTATTATATATATGTTGTGCCAGCATAAACAAGTATTAATAAGACTACATAAGCTAAATAGAATGAAAGATTGAACTTGGTTTGACATTTGGAAGTCAAACCTTCAAGAACACATAAAATAAAACAACCTTGGATCTCGGGACAATTGAGAGAGTTTTTGGATATGTAGCAAGGAATAATGAAGGGGAAAGGGTGTGTATATATAGGGTAATGTTGGTGGTCAAATATGGGTGTTAAACACAAGAAGTTTCATGCAAAAAAGGGTCAAAACAAGCACAAAACAACAAAAACCCGTAGCTGCAGCGGATGCTGCTCGCGCTACGTGACGGGATTGGGTGTCCCCCGTCACGCAGCGCGACGGGGTTGATTTCTTGATTTCCCAACTTTTGTTATTTGGCAGATTTAGTCCATGTAGTTCGTTTTAAGTAATTTTTACGCGTTTTAAAGACCGAAATGAATGTTTTCAAGACCAAACAAGTGTAAAACAATATTGTAACATAAAATCCATCATTTTGATTATATTCAAGGTTTTGGTTTACAAAACGGGTCGGTTTACGTGGTAAAACAAATGCAAAACGAATACAAACAAGACCCGAAATTGACGAATGTCACATAATGTATAAAAAAGAAACCAAAAAAAAAGAAAAAATTGGGCTGGGGGGGTTCGAACCCCGCGCTCCCAGCCATAAGAGTCTTAGATGCACACACACACCAGCCATGCGTGCTGGTGTTTTTTAATTGGTATAAACTTTAAATCAGAAACATTTAACTAACAGACTCATAAACCCAGAATTCATAATGAACCCTAGGATTGTCAATTGATCAAAACGTTTATTGTTGGATCAATTAATCTTAGGGTTAATGGTTTTGGATTAAAGACGAACTGAAAATGCGTATCAATTACCTCAAACGATGTTATAAAACTGGTTAATTAGCGGGGACAATGACGGCTTCACTTCGAGATGAACAGAGAGGCAAACAACAATGAAAATACAAATGGTTTGAGGGTTAAGGACGGCTAGGGATTGAGGATCGTTTCTGCAAGTTTAATTGCATTATTATTAACGATTATATGTATATTGATTTAGGGTTAGGGTCGGCTATTCGTAAAATGGTAGAACGAATCAAATAGATTGATATAACTTAATTAGGATTGTTGGTTAGGCCGAATAGGTATGTATAACATGATACCTAATTCAGTTTCTATAAACACTACAAGAATTAAGGTCCAAGAATTCTCAATTACAATTGGGTTACGAAATTTGGGTTTAGATTATCGGGTTATCCAGATTCTATGATGGGTTATAATAGGAGTTTGCATTTTAGTCCTCAAGGTTTTAGGTTGGAAGCAAAAAGGGCTAAGAATTTATGTTTGTGATCATTTTTGCCAAATCATGAAAGTTATAAATATATAATAATTAACTAATTAAAAAACAATATACTAATAATTAATCTTCTCGACAAACGTGATAAAAATAACCTGAACATCGAAACGAGTCGGGTATTTAATAAAAGAATATTAATTTGAAAAACCCGATTTGTTACATTAATCAGGGGCTTTAAAGATCAAAGACATCAATTAATTTCTCAAAAAATACAGAAAAGATTAAAAACCCTAAGTAATCATCAGAAACTAAAAACACATAAAGGCAAAAGATCATCAAGAACCTAAAAGATATTGTAAATATGATCATAATCAGGCCCGTAAACGAAATGAACGTTCAATGAATTGCATGTGAACCGTTCGCGAGAAGTTGATTTATGTTCCTACCTTAATAAACAAACAAACTGAACACATGTCTCATTGTCTCGTTTGTTCATTTATGTTCGTGAACATTCGTTTACGTTTGTTGATTTAGACTCCTTTATGTTCATTTATGTTTGTTTAAGTTAGTTCGTGTGTGGTAGTCAATACATTCATTTATATCGGTAATTACTTTTTACAGGAATTACCGAGTACTCTGAGCTTAAGCAAGCTCAAATCTAAAAGTAAGCTCGTCTAATAAACGAGTCAAACCAGAGTTTCATTTATCGAGATCGTAAGTCTAAACGACGCAACTA
Organism: Bidens hawaiensis; assembly: GCF_021521415.1. Taxonomy (NCBI): domain Eukaryota; kingdom Viridiplantae; phylum Streptophyta; class Magnoliopsida; order Asterales; family Asteraceae; genus Bidens; species Bidens hawaiensis. Next base: position 18,580 of record NW_027498446.1, on the reverse strand, counting down.
TTTATAAAACTGTATTTAATATACATTTACATAATAAAATTATTATTTATATAAAATCACAAAAAAATAACAAAATAATATACATATTAAGTTGTATGTAAATTAATGATTATCAGTTGATATATAAATAAAATTAATAAATAAATCAAATTACGCGAGCATGATTACTCATGAGCCACTCTCGAACGTTAAAATGAGTTAGAACTACTCAGATTCGATTCATGCCCCTATCATTTAGGTTCAATAGAACTAGTGTGATGATGGTAGACTATGCGAATAAGTGATGTTCACTAGTTGGATCATTGAACTGAATGTGTTTTAACTCATCGGGGGTAAGTTATCATACAAAGTAAAAAAACGTACTAAACGTGCGAACTGAACAAAAAGTGAAATTTAGGCGATGGCATAGTCATAAATAACAAGAAATTGATATTCACCCTTCACAAATACAATCGCCCCGCATCTTCATCAAACTAATTTGATTTTAGAACCAAAATCATAATTCATACACTTCAATTTGAGTTTTTCAATTGTTCTATTGAACCCACGTAGTGCACTAACCAATCAATTAAAGATTCAGAAATTTTTCGGGTTTTTAAAGGATGTTCAGGTGCCGTAGAAGATAAGATAATTAATCTGCTAGAGTATTTATTTATATAACTAGAGTAATTATAAAATCTAACAAAGTTACCACTAACTAATATAGAATTGACGAATGAACTACCAATAGAACCACTTGTTTCACAAATTACTCTACTTATAAATGTTTATTACTCTACTTGTAATATATAAGTACACTACTTGAAATTAAAAATTACTCTACTTATAATATAAATTACACTACTTGAAATTGAAAATTACTCTATTTGTAATAAAATTACATTACTTAAAATTGAAAATTACTTTAGTTTTTTGTTTACTCACAATCCAGTAACATAATACTCTACTTATGACAAAAGGTACTATAGTTATATGTTTAGGTCATAATATCCGATTATATAATTATTCTAGTTATTATTTGAAAACCTTTGGAGTGTAATAATCAACAACATATCAATTTTTTTGAATTTTTTGTTGTTTTATAAAATACCAGTTGCAAGCTTCAAATATTAACCAATTCCATTTGCAAAAACCTTTAATTGTTCAATTAGTTCAATTCACAAGCTTTAATTGATTGATTAATACAAATTGCAAGCATCAACTTGTCTCGGTCGTGAACTTTTGTTCATGAAATTGATTTCTTTAATTGATCGATTGATTGATTGCGTATTTACAGTTGATCGATTAGGTAATTTATAATTTATCCATTGCTTTGAAAGCTTTAATCGATCGATATGTTTAGCCAATAACACGTATGAAGCGAGTGTATCTTGATGTAATAACACATACCAGATCGAAAAAATAGTGTATTTCAATGTAATAAATTTAGCCAATAACATATATGAAGGTTTCGTTGGGCGTTATAGAAAAAATGAGTTAGACCATGTGTAGTCATAAAGCCCCACTACCAGGCATTATGCGCCACGTGGCGCCCAGTCAGAGTTATGGTTCTTTACAAAAACAGGCTGTAGTCATAACTCTCCACCCTATACATTATGTGCCACGTGGAGCCAAGTCACTTTTACACTTTTTGTTTTTTTTTTAATTTTTAATAAGAATAATCAAATAACAATAATATTTTATTAAATAAATATTACATGAAAATAAAAAAAACTACTCGTCGTCGTTGCCGTCCTTATCGTCTTCGCCCTCTTCGTCGTTGTCGTCGTCGTCTTCGTCCTCGTCGCAGTCGTCCTCTTCGTCTTCATCGTCTTCGCCATCGTCGTCTTCGTCTTCGCCATCGTCTTCATCATCGTCTTCATTGTTGACCTCGTTTTGATCATCGTTTTCACCAGGAAAAGGTCGATACATCCAAATATGTTGGACCAAATTCTACTTTAGTGCGTTATGTATCTCTCTTGACTGCACGGAATCCGAGTTTTCGAGTCTTTGCTCCATACTTGGCGTAGTCCGTGGTGGATCCGGGTCCGGTATGAAAGATGGACATATTGATCTTCCCTCGTCCTCGATGATCATGTTATGCATTATGATACACGCATACGTAGCACATTTCATTCTTTCTGAAGACCATAGACGACAAGGATTTTTAAACAAAATGCCATCGTTGTTGAAGAACACCAAAACACCTCTCGATATCCTTTCTCGCAGACTCTTGCACTTTCTTAAAATACTGTCTTTTTCATCCATTGTAACACCCCGACCGAAGGCGGATTATACATCGGGGCGCTACGAAATGTTTCATTACTCGTGACACTATTTGGGTGTCAATATTTAATAAATACATTTCATTGCGCATGCGCATAACACACCATAAAGTAACATAAATCACATATCATAACTCATAATATTCAAATACATAATTTTGTCTTGTTATATTTTAAACTAGGTCCAAAGTAAAAGAAAACATCCTACGTGTCCTCGAGTTTCCAAAAGCAGCTACAGCAAACCTGAACATGTGTTAAAATAAAACGTCAACACTTGCGTGTCGGTGAGAAATCAAGTTTAATACATATAAATAGATAATAACAAAGCACTGCGCGCAACATGTGTATAACTGGTGTTCAACATAGTGTGTAAACAGATTGTGATCAAGCCTAAATAGATCATAGCTCATAGTTCATAGCGTGCTCCAAATCGAGCAAAAACAAATAATCATTCGTGTATGTGCAAACAAAGCAAGAAAATCGTAACGATAGGTCTCCCGTGTTTATCTAATGGATCCATGAAAACTTCGGAATAGGCCGATCAAAGCGGTTAATGATCCACACATACAAATATACAACACTAGTAAACGTCCATAACACATGGGTTTTGCGCACATAATTTCATAAACAAGTTTAAGACTCAAGTTATACGAACACATGAACATCCCAAAACGTTAAAAATAAAAGGGGATTAGGTACGAGATTACTCACTTGTAAAAGGTGCGTTGAAAGATAATGCAAGAACCAACTTTTAAACAAGCGAAAGTTAACCTATAAATAAGAGGTTATTGGTTTAACGATTTGTTTTTATGTCTTGAATATATGTAAGTCACTTAAACAAATTATTTAAAAGAAAAAATTATATATTAATTATTTACCGAGATTTCTGGGCAGAAAAGAAGAGAAGACGGATTGCAAAGAGGGGAGTTGGAGGCGTTGCTGAGGATCTCGGCTGAGGGTAAGGGGGAGAGATTTTGGGGAGTGTTTAAGTGTTTGAGTGTAGTGCTTAATTATCCAAGAAATTAGCTTTATTTATAGGAAAACCCTAGGGAACACATCCCTTGAATTGGGGAAAAAGATCTTATCAAATCAAGCAAAAGATATCAAAAGCAAAAGATATGGTGGCAGCTGCAGGGGATGGGGAAGGCTGACAGGTTACTGTTCATAGCATGGGAGGGGTCAGTCAAAGTACTGTTCAAGACATGGAAAAGAAGATTTTAAAAGATTATGCCAGTTACTTTTTCTAACAACCAAGAGGGTTGGTAAGCAAGCTGCGCCGAAAGTGACCTTTCGGACAGATGTCAGATCTGGCCTACTGTGCCCATACCTTGGCAGGTATAGCACAGAAGATAAGATATTTCAAAAGCATACAGGCTGGCTTAAACAGGAGAAAAGACTTAAGTGTCTAGCGCGAGAAGGCTTGAGTGCGCGAGGGCGAAGGCAGACAGAACAATCTTTAGCGCGCTGCGGGAAGAACTACAATCCTTAGCGCGCCGCGGGAAGAACTAAAATCCTTAGCGCGCCGCGGGAAGAACTACAATCCTTAGCGCGCCGCGGGAAGAACTACAATCCTTAGCGCGCCGCGGGAAGAACTACAATCCTTTGCGCGCCGCGGGAACTGTTCGCCTCGCGTATCGCAGGAACAGCTGGTCTTCACGCAGGCTTCCTTGTAAGGAGTCTGGCGCGTGGAGCTGCGCAGACATCCTTAGGCGGGAAGAACCAAAGGACAAGCAAAGAGTTAAGAGAAAAAGGGGTTCAAGGCTTGAGGGTTAAGCAGAGGGGCGGGACGGCGACAAGAGAGAAAGGGGCGGGACGGCGGAAAGAAATTATTATTATTAGTAATATATATATATATATTTGATAAATTTATAAAGATTATAATCAAATTTTAAATCTTATAATCGGATCCGAAAACGGGTACCTGGGTCGGGTCGGATTTGGGCAGTTGTCACAGTCTCCCCTACTTTAAGAAATTTCGTCCCGAAATTTATCTCGAAGTAGGATGCGCAGAGAAAAGGTGCGGGTATTTGATCTTCATTTGATCTTCCCTTTCCCAAGTGAACTCGGCTCCGCGCTTGGAGTCCCAGCGAACTTTGACAATAGGGATGCGACTGCGCTTGGTTTGCTTCACCTCGCGATCCATAATCTCAACAGGCTTCTCAACGAAATGCATAGACTCATCAACTTGAACTTCATCAAGTGGTATGTGGAGGTTCTCGTCAGCTAAACATTTCTTGAGATTGGATACATGGAACGTTGGATGCACATTGCTGAGCGCGGGCGGCAGGTCCAGTTTGTAGGCAACCTTTCCCACCCTCGCAAGAATCTTGAACGGACCAACATAACGGGGTGCAAGATTACCTTTCTTCCCAAAGCGGACAACACCCTTCCAGGGCGACACTTTGAGGAGAACAAGATCACCAACTAGAAATTCGAGAGGCTTCCGCCTGCGATCTGCGTAACTCTTCTGTCGGCTTCTGGCAGTCAGCAGATGATCACGGATCTTGGCGATTTTATCGGTTGTCTCTTGAACTAGTTCGGGTCCTGTGATTTGAACTTCACCCACTTCGTTCCAACAAATCGGTGAGCGGCACTTTCGACCGTAAAGTGCTTCAAATGGGGCCATACCGATGCTGGAATGATAGCTGTTATTATAAGAGAACTCGATCAGAGGTAGGTGTGAATCCCAATTACCTCCAAAATCAAGAACACAAGATCGAAGCATATCCTCAAGGGTTTGGATGGTTCGCTCAGACTGTCCATCAGTCTGAGGATGATATGCAGTACTCATGTCCAAACGAGTTCCTAACGCAGATTGGAGAGATTTCCAAAAGCGAGATATAAAACGGCCATCGCGATCGGATATGATGCTCAAGGGAGTACCATGACGGCAGACAATTTCTTTGACATAAAGATGCGCAAGTTGTTCAACACGGTAGGTTTCACGAATGGGCAGAAAGTGGGCAGACTTGGTCAATCGATCCACTATTACCTAAATGCTATCATGTTTGCTTGCGGTCGAGGGTAACTTGGTGATAAAGTCCATTGCTATACTTTCCCATTTCCACGTAGGAATTTCTGGTTGTTCGAGCAAACCAGATGGGCGTTGATGTTCAGCTTTTACCTTAGAACAAGTTAGGCATTTAGCTACGAACACAGCAATATCCTTTTTCATACCGGGCCACCAATAAGTAAGGCGCAAATCTTTGTAAATTTTGTCAGCGCCAGGATGAATGGAATATCGAGTTTTGTGCGCTTCACTCAGTATGTCAGTGCGAAGAATCTCGTCATTGGGAATCCAGATGCGATTGAGATAACAGAGAGTTCCATTCAGGTTAGGGACTAGATGTGCTTCCGCACCACACGCTAACTCGGCGCGTAGGTTGCCTTTGCTGATCGATGCGCGCTGCGCGTCGCGAATGCGCGATTCAAGATTGCTTTGGATCGGCGCGAAGTGAAGCTGCGTGCACGGCAAAATACAGTTGAGTTGACTGGGTTTGCGGCTGAGCGCATCGGCTACCACATTAGCCTTTCCAGGGTGATATCGGATCTCACAATCGTAATCGCTGATGAGTTCGTTCCATCGGCGTTGTCTCATGTTAAGTTCCTTTTGATCAAAAATGTGCTGAAGGCTTTTATGGTCGGTGTAAATGATGCACTTAGTACCATAGAGGTAGTGTCTCCAGATTTTTAAGGCAAATACAACTGCGCCAAGTTCGAGGTCGTGAGTCGTATAATTCTTTTCATGAATTTTGAGTTGCCTTGACGCGTAAGCGATAACCTTGCCTCGTTGCATAAGTACACAACCGAGACCTTGGTTGGAGGCATCACATTAAATGACAAGGTCGTCAGTACCCTCTGGTAACGTTAGAACAGGAGCTTCGCACAACTTTCGCTTGAGCGTTTGAAAGGCTTCTTCTTGCTTCGAGCCCCAAATATACGGTTTGCCTTTGTGCGTTAATGCTGTTAAAGGCAAGGCGATTTTTGAGAAGTTCGAAATGAATCGCCGGTAGTAACCAGCTAAGCCCAAAAAGGAACGGATTTCGGTAGGAGTGGTCGGTGTAATCCAGTTCTTGATTGCTTCAATTTTGGATGAGTCGACATGAATACCCATCTTGTTTACAACATGACCAAGAAACTGTACTTCGACAGACCAAAACTCACACTTGGAGAGTTTGGCATAGAGTTGTTCGGTTCGAAGCTTTTGCAACACCAACAGAAGATGTTGTTCATGCTCGGCCTTGGTTTTGAAATATACCAGAACGTCATCGATAAACACGATCACGAATTGGTCCAAGAAAGGCCTACACACCCGGTTCATTAGATCCATGAAGACAGCGGGTGCGTTGGTTAAACCGAAAGGCATGACCAAGAATTCAAAATGACCTTAGCGGGTTCGAAAGGCAGTTTTGGGAATATCTTCTTCGCGGATACGCAACTGGTGATAGCCAGAACGGAGATCGATTTTGGAGAAACAAGAGGCACCTTGGAGTTGGTCAAAGAGGTCGTCAATACGCGGTAAGGGGTACCGGTTCTTAATGGTGAGCTTGTTCAACTCGCGGTAATCGATACACATGCGAAACGAACCGTCTTTCTTTTTAACGAACAAGACCGGAGCACCCCACGACAAAGAGCTAGGGCGAATGAATCCTTTATCGGTCAACTCTTGAAGTTGACTTGCTAATTCTTGCATTTCAGCGGGTGCAAGTCGATAAGGAGATTTGGCTACGGGGGATGCACCAGGAACAAGATCAACACGAAACTCGACTTCCCGAGCGAGAGGTAAACCAGAAAGGTCTTCGGGAAAGACTTCAGGAAAGTCACGCACGATGGGGATTTCATGAAGTTTCTTCTTTCCTTCATCGGGTTTGACCACAAAAGCTAAGAACGCGACACATTTCTTTCGTAAAAGTCTTCGGGCTTCAGTGCATGACATAAGTTTAAGACCGTTAAATGGTTTCTCGCCGTAGATATGAAGATCTTGACCATTTTCCCGAGGAATGCGAATCAATTTCTTGGCGCAGATTACTTCGGCGCGATTTTGCGAGAGCCAGTCCATACCAATAATAACATCAAAACTTCCAAGAGGCATGGGAATGAGGTCGATTAGAAAATCGTGTTCATTAAGGTTAAGCGTGCAATCTTTGATTACGGAGTTTATTATAATTGTTTCACCGTTAGCCATTTCAACTGTAAAGTTTCCGTTTAAGTTTATTCGCGGTCGCGCAAGTTTTTGTTCAAATGCGCGAGAAATAAAACTCCTATCGGCGCCAGTATCAAAAAGTATAGATGCATATTGTCCGTTAAGTAAAAATGTACCATTAACCACGTCATTATTCGCTTTCGCTTGGTGCGCGGTTATATTAAAAGCTCGTCCGCGCGCCACTTGGTTTGAAATTTGGTTAACCGGATTAGCTTGCGTAATTTGTACTTGCAGTCTCGGGCACGCGTTCCGGAAATGACTGGGGTCACCGCAGTTATAGCACGACCTGGGTCGTGGATTATGGTATGTTGATTGTGGGTTTTGCGGGTAGGTTGGTGGTGTTTGCGCGATTGGGTTGGCGGGAAGGACTCTACAGTACTCAGCAGTGTGACCAATACGGCCACATCGGTTGCATTGTCGACACGGGGCTTGAGTTGGGTGATGAAGTTTACAGGTTGGGCAAAAGGGTTGGTTTCCTGTGTAAGGTTTCTTAGTTGACGGGGCAGGAAGCGCGGAATTGGTTAAGGCATAGTTATGGACTACAGGGGGTGTTGGGTAAGTTGACAGTGGGTTAGGAGCGTGTACTAGAGGTTGGTAGGCGGGTTGCTGGACAATGAGCGGGTTGGTAAGCGCGTAGGCTTGATGATTGGGTTTGTGCCTGCGTTTGAGGTTGTTACGGTTTGAGGGTTCTGGCTTGGTTTCTGTTGGTTCTGGGACAGTCTTGGTGAGTTTGGTCTTCTCGGCTCCCCGCAGGAACAGGGTTCCTGCCCTGACATGGTTGTCGCTGAGCACAGCGGCCAACTCGATGGCGTCAGAGAGGGTTACTGGGTTCCTGGCCCATACAGAATCTTGAATTTCCATGGGGAGACCCCCAAGAAACTTTTCGATGGCGCGGCGGGAAGGGGTAACTAGGTGCGGGACAAGCAAACTTAGTTCGTGAAAGCGCGTAGCGTACTCGAGCGCTTCGCCACTGTACTGTTTCAAGTTCCAAAATTTCTCCTCAAGGCGCTTTACTTCGTTGGAAGGGCAGAATTCTCGAGTCAAAAGATCCTTGAATTCCTCCCAGAGCATGCTAGAAGCAGCCTCTGCGCCACGCGCGTGAGCTACTCCGTTCCACCATGTAAGCGCCCTTGATTCCAGGACACTTGAGGCGTATAAGGTTCGTCGGTCTGGAGGGCAATGGGTATGGAGGAAGGTGTTCTCAATTTTCTCGAGCCATTGGAGCATTACGGTGGCTCCTTCGAGCCCTATGAATTTCGGAGGGTTACCCGCATTAAAGGACTTAATATTGTATCCGGAGGGGTTGGTATTATTTTGATTTAAGGCTTGGGCTATTGCGGCGGCCATTTCCTGGGAACGACGCTGCATACGTCTGCGCGAGGCTTCTCTCCTCTGATGACGGCGAGCTGATAGCGGAGGCATTCTATAAAAGTTTTAGTTTTTGTTAATATCTTGGTATGGGAAATCGTTTTAGCGCAAAGTATATCATTGTAAAGCTTGTTTCGCGGAGTTAAATGCTATCAAATTTTGAAGTAAAATATGAATTAAATGCAAACTTAATACAGGTAATGAATTCGAATTGAAAATCGACAATTCATGCATCACCATGACTTTTCAAATCTTAAATTTAAAATATACGAGTAAATGAGTATTGGAGGTTGACAATTCATGTATCACCATGACTTTTCAAATCTTCAATTTAAAATATACGAGTAAATGAGTATTGGAGGTTGATAATTCATGTATCACCATGACTTTTCAAATCTTCAATTTTAGAACATAAAGTTAATGGGGATTGAAAATCAACTATTCATGTATCACCATGACTTTTCGGATTTTCAATGTTAAGTCCCAACAACAAACGAATATGTAAGTAAAGAACGAATTGAAATTTAACAATAAAAATCGAAAGATCGCGGATAAAACATGAAATCATGTGCTGCGTATGCGCAAGCATATTTTATAAATATCAAGTAATTAACAATTAGCGCGCAATCATGAGATTTTTCTCATGCGCGAGAAGGGACTCTTAGGTATTCTAGGTCGTTACGTCTAACCACCTAATCCTAAAGTCACGGAGCTCTGATACCAATCTGTAACACCCCGACCGAAGGCGGATTATACATCGGGGCGCTACGAATTGTTTCATTACTCGTGACACTATTTGGGTGTCAATATTTAATAAATACATTTCATTGCGCATGCGCATAACACACCATAAAGTAACATAAATCACATATCATAACTCATAATATTCAAATACATAAATTTGTCTTGTTATATTTTAAACTAGGTCCAAAGTAAAAGAAAACATCCTACGTGTCCTCGAGTTTCCAAAAGCAGCTACAGCAAACCTGAACATGTGTTAAAATAAAACGTCAACACTTGCGTGTCGGTGAGAAATCAAGTTTAATAGATATAAATAGATAATAACAAAGCACTGCGCGCAACATGTGTATAACTGGTGTTCAACATAGTGTGTAAACAGATTGTGATCAAGCCTAAATAGATCATAGCTCATAGTTCATTACGTGCTCCAAATCGAGCAAAAACAAATAATCATTCGTGTATGTGCAAACAAAGCAAGAAAATCGTAACGATAGGTCTCCCGTGTTTATCTAATGGATCCATGAAAACTTCGGAATAGGCCGATCAAAGCGGTTAATGATCCACACATACAAATATACAACACTAGTAAACGTCCATAACACATGGGTTTTGCGCACATAATTTCATAAACAAGTTTAAGACTCAAGTTATACGAACACATGAACATCCCAAAACGTTAAAAATAAAAGGGGATTAGGTACGAGATTACTCACTTGTAAAAGGTGCGTTGAAAGATAATGCAAGAACCAACTTTTAAACAAGCGAAAGTTAACCTATAAATAAGAGGTTATTGGTTTAACGATTTGTTTTTATGTCTTGAATATATGTAAGTCACTTAAACAAATTATTTAAAAGAAAAAATTATATATTAATTATTTACCGAGATTTCTGGGCAGAAAAGAAGAGAAGACGGATTGCAAAGAGGGGAGTTGGAGGCGTTGCTGAGGATCTCGGCTGAGGGTAAGGGGGAGAGATTTTGGGGAGTGTTTAAGTGTTTGAGTGTAGTGCTTAATTATCCAAGAAATTAGCTTTATTTATAGGAAAACCCTAGGGAACACATCCCTTGAATTGGGGAAAAAGATCTTATCAAATCAAGCAAAAGATATCAAAAGCAAAAGATATGGTGGCAGCTGCAGGGGATGGGGAAGGCTGACAGGTTACTGTTCATAGCATGGGAGGGGTCAGTCAAAGTACTGTTCAAGACATGGAAAAGAAGATTTTAAAAGATTATGCCAGTTACTTTTTCTAACAACCAAGAGGGTTGGTAAGCAAGCTGCGCCGAAAGTGACCTTTCGGACAGATGTCAGATCTGGCCTACTGTGCCCATACCTTGGCAGGTATAGCACAGAAGATAAGATATTTCAAAAGCATACAGGCTGGCTTAAACAGGAGAAAAGACTTAAGTGTCTAGCGCGAGAAGGCTTGAGTGCGCGAGGGCGAAGGCAGACAGAACAATCCTTAGCGCGCCGCGGGAAGAACTACAATCCTTAGCGCGCCGCGGGAAGAACTAAAATCCTTAGCGCGCCGCGGGAAGAACTACAATCCTTAGCGCGCCGCGGGAAGAACTACAATCCTTTGCGCGCCGCGGGAACAGTTCGCCTCGCGTATCGCAGGAACAGCTGGTCTTCACGCAGGCTTCCTTGTAAGGAGTCTAGCGCGTGGAGCTGCGCAGACATCCTTAGGCGGGAAGAACCAAAGGACAAGCAAAGAGTTAAGAGAAAAGGGGGTTCAAGGCTTAAGGGTTAAGCAGAGGGGCGGGACGGCGACAAGAGAGAAAGGGGCGGGACGGCGGAAAGAAATTATTATTATTAGTAATATATATATATATATATATATATATATTTGATAAATTTATAAAGATTATAATCAAATTTTAAATCTTAAAATCGGATCCGAAAACGGGTACCTGGGTCGGGTCGGATTTGGGCAGTTGTCACATCCATCGGGTCCCATAATGTTTTAACGATTATCGCATACTCTGGATATATTCCATCACCCAGATAGTACCCATGATGGTAGAAGTTATCGTTAGCCCAAAACGAAGCGACGGGAACGGTCCCAGATATGTAAGTCTCCATCACAGGAGACTGCTCTAAGACGGTTATGTCATTGTTGGAACTAGGAACATCAAAGAATGCCGACCAAATCCAAAGGTCGTATGAAGCAATCGCTTGAAGGCTGATCGTTGGTCCCTTTTGGTCACCTCGTGTGAATTGACATCGCCATGCAGTTGGACAATTAGCCAATTCCCAATGCATGCAATCTACACTCCCTATCATGCTGGGGAAACCATGCACCCTTGTATGTGCCTCGTAAAGACGTTGTAGATCGTTACAGTTGGGCTCTCTCAGATAATGTGGTCCATATAGTTTCAATATTCCTATATTTTACAAAACTTTTATAAAATAAATGATTAAAGTAAACAAGTGATAAAACTATTTAAAAAAAACAAAACGTACCGTAACAAAAATACTCCAAGGTGTCCCGAGTTGTTTTGTCGGCCATCTTTAAATACTCGTCGTTGATGTCGGCCGTGTTTCCGTAGGCGAGCACGCGTACGGCTGACGTAACCTTCTGAATAGCCGTGAATCCTAGCGTCCCTCGACCGTCAGGCTTTTGATTAAAGTAATCAAGCTCACGCTCCAAATCATTGGTGATGCGCATAAATAAATTTTTAGACATCCGAAAACGACGCCTAAAGGTCTTCGGGTTCTTGTATCTAGGCGAGTCGCAGAAGTAATCCGCCATCAACCGGTTGTTGGCTTCGGTACGATCTCGTTCGATATATGCTCTTTTTGAAAAGGGGGGGTGTAGAGCTAATCGCACTCGTAACGGAACTCATATAAGTTGTCGCGAGCATAATCGCACTCATAACCGCCTGTTCATCCGCCACGCCCTCGGCTTGTTGGTCGGGCCCGAAAAACTGTTTATATATAGATGGAGGATCCATTTATATAGTGAATTTTGTGTGACAAATTATAGAGTTGAAAGAGAATTTTTATAAGTTTGATGAGTTTTGATTGGGGATGAAATGGTTTAATATATAGGAAATAAATAATTTTTTTTATTCCTCTCCAACGGTCATATACAACGGCTCTTTTTGATATGTGTGCCATTTCTCACGTTTTATTACAACGTTCAAAAAAAATAGCTAAAAAGCCGGGGGGGAGGGGGTGCCCCCGGCCGGGGGGGAGGGGGTGCCCCCGGCGTTATACCATAAAACGCTTCCCGCGAAGCTCCGCTACGGACGGTCTTAGAACAGTAAACTCAAGCTCGTTTACACCCTTGGTCCTAGACCACCTACTCACCTCCATTGACCTAGCCAACTACTCTACCAAACATAGTAAACAACAGCCCGTCACTCTAGCAACACACAAGAAGCAAAAGATCGTACCGAAAGAAAATAATAATAATAATAATAATATCATTTCATTTATCAAACCAAACAAACCTCTTCTTCTATCTCCAAACCCTCACACACACATAACATAACAAATGGCGTCTGCTTTCACAGCTCAGATCTCAAATTTCAATTCATCATCTCCATCTCTCCGTAAGTCATCTCTCTGTATTTTTATACTTGATTAATTAAACTCCCGATGACGTGGATTATCATGAAATTGTTTTTCTACATAATTACCGATTTGAGTGTCGAATATGGATATTATTACCCCAATTTGATAAACCTAATTTCTAATCTGACATCTTTGTACGGTAAACCCTTATCTTCAATCTAGAGGTGAACCATTCATATTTTCAAATTTTTTTGTACCTTCTATACTTCCATTTCTTGTATTTATACCTTCACTACTTCATTACATGTATTTACAAGCAAAAAATTTAGCCCGAGTTTGGTTTTCGTAATTAATGGAATCAAAAACCGGCAAACTATATTAGTGTTAGGATTTTTCATATAGAATCCTGTTAACCGAACATATACATTAGTGTTCATAAGGTTAGTTTCAGTAGGTTAAGCTAAATCTAGAGGTGCAAATCACAACTGGTTAATAACCGGTATAGGAGAAATCGGTTACTAACCGATGATTAGGAACCAGTTAGGGATTTTCACATAGAAACCGATTAGGAACCGGTTAACAGAACATAGTGAAATACGATTTAGTGTTAATAAGTTTAATATCAATAGGTTATTATTCGTTAACTGGTTAATAACTAAACCGAACCGGTTAAATAGGTTAGGGATTTTCTACTCAAAACCGGTTAACCGAACATAGGTTAATATGGTTCGTGTTAAAAAGGTTGATTTTCAATAGGTTATTATTGGTTAACCTGTTAATAACTGAACCGAACCGGTTAAACAGGTTAGGGATTTCTCGTTGAAAAACCGGCTAGGAACGGATTTCCCAAAACCAGTTAACTGGTACTTGGACTTCTACATTCAATCCAAGTACTTTTAACAATCAAAGTATCAAAAACATCAAAATTACATGAGAACTATGTTGGATTTGTGGAGGCTTCGGCCTTGGTTTGAGCCTGGTTATTTGGTTCTTTGAAGACATGTTTTTTGGGTTAATGAAGATTAAAGACGTGGGAGGATTTGGACCGGCCCTATATCACTTTATTATTAAGGCCCGTTAATGTTTTTTTGAATCTTAATGTATCTCTATATATTGTAATTCTTGTACATGTAATTTCCCATCACGAGTGTTGAGAGCATAAAGCTATAATAAATTCCTGATTGCAGCCCGTGGACGTAGGTCAACTTTGACCGGACCACACAAATTTTGTGTCTCGTGTTCGTTTAGTTTTCTACAGTTTGATTGTGTGTCTTTGCATAACCCGATTCTAACAAACCATGATCTTACTAGATTTTATAACTCCTAAGCATAACGTGAACACTTACTTCTTAATTTGCAGAAAAACTAAGTCTAACACCAAATTCAGTTGGTGTGTGGGTCCCATCTCAGCCTGGCCATCTGAAGGTTGCTGTTAAGCGCCGATCTCTTCGTGTATCCGCCCTGTTTGGAGGTGGAAAGAAGGACAATGAGAAGGATGATGGAAAGGTAAAAACTCACATTTTTCTGCATATTTTCCGATAAACATTTTGCGCATTACTAATAAGTATATCTTCTAAATTTGTGACATTTTACTGTATCGGTATATTTCATGTTCATTGTTATAATAGGCAGGGGTTTTTGGAAACATGCAAAATCTATACGAGACTGTAAAGAAGGCGCAAATGGTTGTTCAAGTTGAGGCTGTGCGTGTGCAAAAAGAACTTGCTGTGTATGTACATTTTACTACATTTCATTTTTTTTGTAACAAGTAAACCTTTGTTTCTTTCTTCTAATAAAGTTTTATACGTGAGTATATATGACGGTTATTTTGCTTTGCAGTGCTGAGTTTGATGGTTATTGTGAAGGTGAACTAGTAAAGGTAAGTAGTTAAATATTCTCAACTATTGTTGTCACATCACATAAATAGTCCCTCAGGCCTCATGTATTAGTTAACTTTCGGTTTTGCTCCGATGTAAGTTTGTTTTGCATTCTTAGTCCTTGACTAGAAATGTAATTATCGTTTCATTTGTAAGAACCAGAACTAGGGTTTCCATTCTCTATATACAACTAGCTACTGATTAAGTTTTATAAAAAGGATTACTTGGCTTTAATATAAAACTGTATTTATATCTGAACTCCTTATCAGGTAACGCTTTCTGGAAATCAACAACCCGTACGCACAGAAATTACCGAGGCTGCAATGGAATTAGGGTCGGAAGTGAGTATATATTTTTAACTTTATTTTTTGGTATGTTATATAATCAGATCCCTATAAACATACAATGTGTGTTTTACTTTCACTAATAATCAAACACTAAATATTGTGTAAATTTCTTGACAAGTTATATAAATTTTAATATTATTTTTCTTGCAGAAACTTTCACTTCTGATTACTGAAGCATACAAGGATGCCCATCAAAAAAGTGTTCAGGTCTTTAAACATTAATGAAAAAAATTTCTTTGAATTCTTTTGGCCTAATATTTGACAATTTGAGGTCATTTTGGTAATTTCAGGCGATGAAGGCCCGAATGGGTGATCTTGCTCAGAGCTTAGGAATGCCACCTGGCTTGGGTGACCAATTCAAGCAATAATCTGAGCACCGATTTCTAAAAAGCTGCAGTTTTGTAGACCCATGGCACGAAAAGGTTATAAATTATCTTTTAAATTGTAATAATAGTATTGACAAGTTTCCATCATTTGGTTCAAATTTTATGTTTAGTAAAGTATTTAATGGTTATGATTATCTGTTTGTTGCCTGGAGTAGGTTCTGAATAGATGTACTTTTGCAATTTCTTTTTCGATCTATATTTTGTCTTCGTTGTACATAGCGATTCTTTAAAATAAGCTAAGAGAAGAGGTTAGATACAATCAAATCAAGGTTGCTAAACACGAGAAAGCCTGTTTAGAGAATCAACGCGTGTTTATTCCCTTTGCCTTTGACACATTTGTTTCTTAGTTCCGGATGCCGTGGAACAGAGTTCAGAAAGTCGTGCATAGTAATTTATCAGCTCATAAGAACCGAAACTTTGTTTTTAGTAGGATTGAGTTTGCTATCAAAAGGAGGGTTGCGGCGCAACTTGTTACCCGTTTACCTGCCACTCCAGTGTAAATCGTTTGACACAAATCGTTTAATAGCATTTTTTTATTTAGTATATAAAAAAATAATCAATTTGAATCTATTGGTGTTTCTTTTGGATAGAGAATTAAAATAAGGGAATGTACCCTTGCTCTTGTCAGCTCAGTTATTTAAATCTTGAATATGGGTATATAAGCTGTGTTATAGGTAAATGTGTGGCGGGAACCACGCTAGTGTGGACTTTACATGTGCGTCTCCTCTTGTTGGGCTTATGGACGATGGATTTGCTGTGAGTCAGGCTACGTTGAAGACGGAATCAGGCAAAATGGTTAAACACGAGAAAACTTGTTTAGAGAACCAACACGTCTATATACATATTGTTTTTATTACATTTGGTTTCTTAGCACCTAGGTTAGACGTGCACAAAAAAAAACCGGTTCCAGAACCGAACCGGTGGAACCGACCCGGAGCCGGTTCCTGACCAGTATAGGATTTCTCCTCGGAGCCGGTTCTGGAACCGGAACCGACCCGGAACCGGTGGAAAAAACCCGGAGGAACCGGTCAAAAACCCGAAGGAACCGGTCAAAACCCGACCCGGAACTGGTCAAAACCCGGTCAAATACCCGCCTCTACCCGGAACCGGTTCCTACCCGAACCTGGTTTGACTTTTGTTGACCATACCCGGAACCGGTTCCTACCCGGTTCCGGGTTTTCTAAATACCCGATTTTGTGCACGTCTAACCTAGGTTGTGGAATTTCTAAAAAAGTTTTTGTGGGTAGTTTATGTTTTTAATTCTTAAGGATATAATATGTTAGACTGCAGTGGACTAACAAATAAAAATACCTTTGCTATGTCATTGTCACATGGACATGAGGGTTTTCACTAGCTTTTCAATTAAAAAACGCAATGATTTAACTAACAGCATAATTATCAATTATTTCATTAATATATAAAAATTGGGTTTGGATTATGTGATCATTCAAAAATAGGTTGACCTCATGAAAAGAACCCTTAAGCCTGTTAACACACCAGCACCCTTTGGGGCTTAGTCTCCCTTTTAACGCATGTGATGATTTGACTGTGAAATGGTGGGTGAGGTGACAAGGGTGTCACCCCACTACACCCGGTCTTATCTATAATAAACATGTAAGTATTTAATAAACATGGGACGCATTGCCACATGAGGTCTTAGCTCCTTTACTTCTAAGACCCTAGACGTGTCGCATCTTTTAAAGCCAACGAGTAAACATTATTTAAATCACAAAAATATACCACAAATAAAGGGACACCTTTAATGTTCGGAGTAAGCTTGTTGAGAGTCTTGATATTTATTTGGGAGGCCACCTTTGTTAGATGTGAGCTTCTTAATACTTTCGTACGGTCCAAACACCCACCCTTATAATGTGAGCATGGTTTTAAGTTTGATACCTGGACATATTTAGCCCCTCAATCTTCAGTTTTAAACTCCTTCTCTGCGTCCAAGTATGTACTTCAACTTATATTATCAATGTATGGGCAAGGGCAAGGGCAAGGGCAAGGGCAAGAGGGGTGCGTTCGGTAACCCTTAAAATCATGATATATCCTAATAGGGCACACCACCGCCGTTAGTTTAAACTCAACAAGGGGTGGTCAGTTTCATTGTATAGTACCCGACGAAATGTGTGTGTGTGTGTGAGAGAGAGAGAGATGGGGGGGGGGGGGATGGTGTAAATGATATGACGTTATGGGATCGGTGGGTATTGTGATACCATGAGTGACCACCCCTCTTGTCTTAAAGGACTACCTTATAGAATAGTAACCATGTTAAGTTTATTTCAATTAAGTTAATCATATGTTTCCCATTAATAGTATGATATATGTTCACTAAAACCGGTAGAAATTAGGTTAATAATATGATATTTTCAAAAACAATTCGTTTTCCTATTTTCTTTTTCTAATTATAATTTAAAATTTTAGATTTTAGGTGTTGCAACCTTCCAACACTGCGTAGGATCTCGCTTATGAAATCCTGTACAAGAATATAATTTGAGTAAAATTCATTCATTTCATCTTCGAATACCTACCTCATACATCTAAATCGTATTCAATGCTTCATTGCACCTTTGCAAAATTGATGCTTTGTTTCTTAAACTTTTGGTCATGATGATTTTCCGTGTACTAAACTTCTCATCCATCTCACTATCACGCAAATATACATACGTTGTATCATTTGCTAAACATTTTCTAATCTGAAGCATGAATAGTGCTATGTGTCTCACCAACTTCTTAGGTAGATCTAATTGATAAGCTTGTTCGATAAATTGAGTAACAATTTTAAATGATTCAACGAATCATGAACTCAAATTCCCTTCTTTAGAAACTGAATCACCTTTTTATGGCGAGACCTCCGATATCACACAATCGTTATCGTT
>NW_027498445.1:0-56776 GCF_021521415.1 Bidens hawaiensis | reverse complement strand
TGCAAATGAGATGGAAGTCTTGAGCGTATAGGAAAATAAAAAACCAAACAAAATGTTGAATCTTGAGCCTACATGTTCAAGTTCCTGAGAAAAAATTTCGTCAAGCAAGTATTTATTTAATTTTAGACATCTTTGAAAGCGTATACTTGACCTTCTATAGTTGGAAGATAATTAGACGATTTGGGTAAACCAGACAAACACAAAAAATAAATAAAATAAATTAAAATCATTGTCCCAAAATGCTAACTTCCAACACATTGCTTTGTGTTGTATAAACAAAATTAATGTACCAGAAATTGCAAAGAACAAAACCCGTAGATGATAAAAATGAACCGTATAACTTGGATAAAACTTGGAATTGTGTAGAGCACACTATCATATTAAACTATTTGAGCATACACTCAATACTCAATGATCAAACCAAGATAACTTTGAAGAACGAATTTGATGTCGTCTATGAGAAAGAACCGTTTCATGACGATGATCTAAAAATCCCGTTTCTTAGGTCGGCAGTTTTGAAGCAGTTTTTTTTATTTAAATAAATCCATTCATTTAATTGGACTAGACGAGTGCCCGCGCGATGCGGCGGGGAACGAAAATCATAGAAATCATGTAACAATTGTGGATGTTCAAGGCTCGTTTGAAACCTTGAAAACGTTTGAACCAATCATCACTTTCGGTCAGCCAGTTTCCGGATGTTCAAACCATAGCAAACGGTTTGGTTTATGGTTTATAAAGAAAATTGGCCATATAAAACCGGACCGGACAACAAACTTATTATTGAAGCTCAATGCGTGAAACCAAACCATTAGTAACGATTCAGTTTAAAGTTTCAACGGTTCAGTTTCGGTTCTCAATAACAAAAGGCTGAACCAACAGTTTGGCTCACGGTATAACTTAGAAACCGTTAAAACTGAATTGTGAACACCCATACGTAACATGTTAATTATTTTTATTTGAAAAATTATAGCAATATCATATCCAAATTAAAGATAATAAAATGCTCATTTTTATGGTGCAATATTTTATAAAAAATTATTAACGTATGAAAAAATTATGGCTGTTGGAAAATCGTTGGGGAAACTTATTTGCAATTATAAATTAAAAGGAATATATGGGTAAAGATAAAGGTCCAAAGTGGTAACTATTTCTTAAATTTACAAAAATTGAGTAAAGTTAAGGGGCCAGTTGTAACTATTTCAAGACATATTTTATAATGGACAAGTTTGTTCATATCTTGCATGCTATTTAATGTGTACATTAGGCATTAAAAGTTGTAAATTACTTAAAATTGGGGTGTCTTAATTTGCACATGTCTCATGTATTATATGTATACTAGACAGATGTTCGCGCGATGCGACGGGAAACAAAATCCTAGTAATCATGTAATAATTACAGATGTTCAAGGTTCGTTTGAAACCTTGAAAACGTTTAAACCAATCACCACTTTTGATTAGCTGATTTCTAAATGTTCAAACCATAGCAAACAGTTCGGTTTATGGTTTATACCAAAAAAAGGCCATATAAAACCGGACCGAACTGTAAACTTATTATTGAAACTCAATGCGTGAAACCAAACCATTAGTAACAATTCAGTTTAAATTTTCGACGGTTCAGTTTTGGTTCTTAATAACAAAAAAATCAAACCAACAGTTTGGCTCACGGTTTAACTTAGAAACCATTAAAATCGAATTGTGAACGTTCATACGTAATATGTTAATTTTTTTATTTGAAAAAAAAAACTATATCAATACTATACCCAAATTAAAGACAATAAAATGTTATTTTTTATGGTGCAATTTTTAACAAATATATTTACGTATGAAAAAGTTACGGTCGTTAGAAAATCGTTGGTGGGAAGTTGGTTACAACTAAAATCAAAAGGAATACATAGGTAAAGATGAATGTTCAAAGTTGCAACAATTTTTTAAATTTACTAAAGTTGAGTAAAGCTGAGGGGCAATGTTGTAATTATTTCTATGCATATTTTCTAATGGGCAAGTTTGTCATTCTCTTACATTCTATAGAAGGTGTACCTTATGCTTTACAAGTTATAGATCACTTAAAAAGTAAGTTTCTAAATTTGACTATGTCTCATCTATACTAATTAATAAATAAAGGTTTTCTTACGCCACATGTCCTCTTTTTAGCCTATCATTCCTCTTAAATTCCCGCCTCCCACCACATTCCTTTTACAAACCCCACAAGAAAAGATCTATTTATAGATGGTACATTTTGGATTTGAAATTTGAAGCCAGTAATTATAATTGTTGGTTAATGATAGATGTATTAGAAAGATAAACTACAAAAGTAATTAAAATAAGTTATAAATTTACATATTAGTTACATATTAAATATAGTTGTTATTTGTCATATGTAATTAGTAGGAGTAGGTAGTGTAACATAAATCGTTTTATTTTTATTATTATTATTATTATTATTATTATTATTATTATTATTATGTCATAGAATATGGTAGTAGCAGGTAGCATAAATTGAACTATTTTTTTATTAAATGTAAATATATGTATAGCTAAAGATATGGTATCTAACTTCACCTATTTAAATCTATACTTTTATGCAAACAATTATCACATAGTATTTTTATTATCAACATGAATGAATAAAATCACTCTTAAATCAATAAATGCATATATATTACAACTAATTTGGGTGATCATGAATCAAGAATTGATGATATCTAATTTATACATGGAGAGATTGGCACACATGGCCAGGCAAAACAAGTAATATTCTCCCAAATTATGTTGTATTAACCGGGTCTACGATGACTTCAGAGTTTGGTTTGGGCGTTCCCCCGGGAAACCATACTACCAGATGCTACTTGACAGTCGTTGTGTCGTCATAAGAGCAGAACCCTCTAACGTAACTCATGATGAGATGAAAACCCAAGTGGGCTTGGGATCCAAACAGACAACCTCGCAATACCTACCTCAAATCCTTCATTGCCAATATCCACCCAAAGTAACACAAATGATTGAACTTGAGTCTCCATTAAAAAACCCAAACCTTCTTATCACTAGGCCACATGTGACGAATTATATATTCCAATTTAGATCCATGAACACAGGATATTTATAATTAAAAACGATTTACATACTATTAATTACAATTTAAGATCACCAAAATACTATACACATTCTGTTCAACTAGACAAATTGAATTATAAGTTTACGTATTTTTTTCTTTATTTTAACTCATGACATGAATAATTTGTATTATATATTATATAGTTCGATAATATAATATTTTACCTGTCTTATGATCAATGTATTAGTAAAAAAATTATATTATATAACAATAATACATGTTTCTACTTTTTATATTTAATACCCAAATTTTCTTATCTTGAGTTTTTATTATTGATATTTCGAATAATTGAACTTATAAAATTAAATTTGTTAAACCCGTGTTATACACGGGTAGCTAACCTAGTGTATTATATATAGTATAGATATAGATATAGATTATATATAGTATAGCTTTAATAAAACAAAAAAGAAAAAAAATGGACCCTCCTTGAACCGGATCAACAAATCCATCTTATTCATTCATTAACAGATGAATGATCCAAGTAGATGTAGATAAATCGGGTTTTTCAGATACCGGGTTCGGGTATGGAACCGGGTTCGGGTATGACCGGGTACTGGAAAATCGGGTATTGGTAATAACCGGGTCGGGTTTGGGTCGGGGTATTTTGTCTAAAAACCATACCCTATGAATTGGGTTCGGGTCGGGTATAGAACGGGGTATTCTAAAACCGGGTATTTGAATACCCTATTTTCGGGTATTGAGAAAACCCTATTTTCGGATTTTTTTCGTGCTTTTTTCCGGGCATTTTTGGGGTATAGATTGGATTTTTTAAGAGGTTGCACATTTTTCGGGTATTGATTGGGTATTTGAAATACCTGGTTTCGGGTATTGAAAAAACCCAATTCCAGGTATGGAACAAGTTCGGGCTTTCAGGTATTACCGGGTGTAAATCGGGTCCGCTTTGGGTTCAGGTTTTAGTACCGAAATGCATACTCGTACCTTACGGGTTGGGTCGGATACAAGTTCGGGTATTAAAACCCAGGAATATAAAAAACGATTCCGGGTTTTCTTTTCGGGTGTGGTTCCGAATTCGGGTTTTTTTTTTACCATGTTTTGAATTATAACTCTTCCAAAAGCCCATTTCATTTCATTTGAAAATTGAAATACTATATTAATCTGCCAAGCCCAATAAGCCCAGATTTATTAATTGTAAACCCAGTTAATTAAGATGTAACCCAAGTAAGGGCATGGCTCAACCGACAAACCACAAAACATCATTATTAAACGAGACAACACTTTCAAATCACCAAACTCTTTAATAACTAATACCTTGGGATGATTACATTAATGCGTTCCGATATCTTTATAACAAGCCTACCACATTGAACATTATATTAGATGGGAATCGGATGTTTTAACATGAAATATTTAACTAGACTTTAAACCCATCCCATTACTGATTTATTAACTAGACTAGATATTTTCCTAACCCTTTGGTTAATTATCAGCTAAATTAAGTTGAAACTTTACAAATTCAACATATATCACATCGTTCATGATTAATTCTCTAATCGTACAATGTCTAACACCTAAGTGTCTAGACTTCCCATTGTACACTTGACTATATGATTTAGCCAAGGTCACTACTATGAGTGAGAATTTGTATACTTGGTACGTTGGTTTGTAACATAGTTTCATGAACTAGAGGATTTGGGTTAAACTGAGTTAAGTCTATATTTTTAAAGTGGAAGCGACTGTATATGTGTTGAGTTAAGAATCATCATTTACGTTGTAAATAAGTTGTTAATGTTAGTTAAGCACTCATTTGAAATCACAAAGAGTGTGACCTGTTGGTGGTAATGGTTGGTATCACATGGTTTGTGACCCGTTAATTTTAGGAGAGGGGGATCATGTGGTTTGTGAACCGGTGACTGTGAAAGCAAGATTCACAAGTTTTGTTACTTGTTAGTTGAGATCAATGGAGTTACATGGATTGTGAACCAAATGCTTTAAACTAAAATGAGGATCTAATGTGTGGTATGGAAATTTTTAATGTGTGGATTCAATAAGTTGGTTCTTCTAGAAATTTGGATGTTAAAAATCATAGTCACATTATGTGTTGTTTTGATGAATGCACTAGGGTATAGACCCACGTGACACGCGGGTGGAATAACATGTCACTAAACAGATTACATTTAAACATCAATTTAAACAAAACATAATATCTTTAGCTATTAAAAGTTGATAGATTTAAATTGTCACCAAACACATAACCATATAAACAAAAAGTTAATAGATTTACATTGTCTTAATATTATAACTTCCAAAACAAAACAACAATTAACTAATAATGTTGTTTTCTACTAAACCATCATCAACATCTTCAAAACATCAACCAACACAAAATCACTTTTCATAACACACCTGAAAATTGTTAAAACACAATAGCGGATTACATACACTATAAACCAAACAAAACATGTATAAGAATTACTAACATATAAACACTACTAAAGTTATTATATGGAACCAATAAATCTTAACTTCCAAACTCCTCGGGGGAGCTGTTAGCCGGGATGCCGGGTTCATCAGTGAACTTGCTATGAAAAGAGCTTCGCGAGCTGTGGAGTTGATGAGCTATCTCCCACATTTGCGGGACCCTCAATGCGAGCTCCTTTTGCTCCGCTCATGTATGGGAGTTGGAAAGTTGTTGTTTGGTCTCAGAACATGCCAACCTGTGTATGTAGGGGAAGCAGTTTATGTGTTTGACAATGGCCTTCGGGGGGCGATTGAGGACATCGTGGTTTGTGGTGGTCCATTCTTTGGAGATTTTCAATGGAGGTTGGCATCACTTCCGACTCGTTTTGGAGGTTTGGGTTTATGTTCAGCTTCAGACGTTTCTACTTATGCGTTTGTGGCCTCGAGGGCGCAATCTTGGGAATTACAAGACCACATTCTTCGAGGTTGTGGTATTGATGGGTTTGACTCCGATTATGGGAGTGCGATAGATCGGTTGCACATTTCACTTCCCGATTTTGACATTAGCGGTTTTTCTAATAAAGACACCGCCCCCCCTAAAGCCCAACATGCTTTGGCGAGTTCCCTTTATAGTGGAATCATCAAGAGTTTGGAAATGAAGTTTGATTTATCCCCTCGTCAAAAAGCGGTGTTTGAGTGTCTTCGGGATCCTCGGGCTCAAGATTTCTTAAGTGTTCTACCTATTGAAGGATTGGGCCAACATATGTCGGCTTTGGAGTACCGGGCCATCCTGAAGTATCGGTTAATGATCCCTTTGTTTCCGGTAGATGAGCCGTGCCCGGTTTGCCGTAAGGTTTGTTTGGATTCTTTTGGCGAGCATGCGGTTCACTGCAAAGAGTTGCCTGGGTTTAAGTACATGCATGATTTGGTGAGGGATGTTCTATGCGATGTTCTTAAACGAGCCGGAATTTCGGCTAAAAAGGAAGCCCCCGTAAACTTTCTTACGGATCCTCAAGAAGGAAGATCTACATTACGACCGGCCGATATACTTGTTTTTGGGTGGGTAAGGGGAAAACATGCTTGTGTCGACCTCACAGGAGTGTCCCCTCTTGTTGGGATTAGGGACACTGGATTTGTAGCAGGCCAGGCATCATTGAAGGCGGCATCGGGCAAGGTTTCTAAACACGAGAGAGCTTGTTTGGAGAATCAACACGTGTTTATCCCCTTCGCCTTTGACACTTTTGGTTTCTTAGATCCGGATGTCGTGGACCTTTTGAATAGGGTTCAGAAAGTTGTGTATAGTAACGTATCAGCCCATAAGAATCAAAACTTTGTTTTTAGTCAGATTGGGTTTGTTATCCAAAAGGGGGTTGCGGCGCAGCTTGTTGCCCGCTTACCTGCCACTTCATTGTAAATCGTTTGGATGTTTTTATGAAATATAAAAGGAGCCAATAATTATAGTTATTAGAAAGTGTAAAGAGGTGTTTAACATCTACTACTTGTATTAAATCTAAGAACAATATCTAAAGAGTTATATTTTACCTTAATGTTCATCATCCGACTCCAAATTTTCTAACCATTTGACCTTCGAACTCACTTCAGCTTCCAACTCAAGATGCGCAAGTTCTTTTCTTGCATTCGATAACTTTAACAGGTCAAGCTCTCTCAACATCACCAAATCATCACACGACAGTAGTTGTTTCAGCTTAAAATTCTTATACTCTCCATTCTCAAACCAGATAGCAACCTTGTTTTGATAAGGGTAAAAAAACCACTCACTTACATGTTCATAAGGTAAATCCTCTTGATGAAGATCATGAAGGAAATCATGTAAAACATGTATCAGATTTGTTTCTTGTTGACATGGCAAATTCTTCCTAACACCAATCATATGTATTTGATGTTTCAACTGATTATCGAACAACATGACTGATTCAATATTATCTTTTTCTATCGTGACTAAATCGCTAAAGACAAATTGATACTTACGAAATACTTTATAAAACCTCCAGTTCATAATCGTAGCCATTATCGGAGTTTAGTTATGTTCAAAAGTTAGGATTGTTAAAGAAGAAGAAGTAGAAGAAGAAGATTAAAATTGAAAATTAAAAAATAGATTTAAGAAGTGACGGTTTTATTTTTCCAATAAAGTTAATTATGAAATCTATCTAGTAATTATAATGTATAGTTAGGCTATAATAGGTAATATTTTATTAGATAGTATTATAAATATCTTAGCTTAAAATTTAAATATAAAAATGGTATCTTATCAAACGAATTTTATACATGTTTATTTATATCCGTAAATTTTTGGTTGATATTAACATTAAATAGGTATTTATAATTAAATAACAAGTTTTAACATAGGATATCAAAGAAATATTAAAAAAAAATTAAATACATACATCTAAATTATAGACCAAAATAAATTACATTATAACCATTACTGTAGAATATAACAATTTGAATTACATAACAAATTTAAACAATTAACATTCTATGTTTCCAAAAATCTCCTTGTAAACAACATTTGTTGGTTTATTTGTAAGCTTTGATTCTTTGTCGAGTATCACTAACTTAATACCATCTCTACTCTTCACTCTTGACAAAGCAACATAAAGCTGACTGTGAGAAAACATACGGAGATAGGAAATTGTCTTCTTTTTAATTTGAACGGAAGTTTCTTATCAGTTGGTGTAAGACTTACTCAACTAATTAGAGTGCGATATTCGATATTCATACAAGAGACCACTTTAGCTTCAATTACACGCCTACCGAGACTAATGACTTGAAGGCTCGTGCCATTGCACAAACCCTTTTTGTGATTAATATTCCTTAACAGCATGATCGGAACACCAACTTTGAGGACCTATCTATGATTAGGTATTCCTAATATCTTTAAACCATTTAACAAATCAGGATAGTACAACTGTGGATCAAAATCCTCTGAAACGTCTTCACATTCAGCTAAATTGTCAGAACTTAGATACTCGACTTCTTCACAAGGAAAGAGGGCTAACATACGTTCATTAATTTCTTGAACCACCTCATTCAAAGGTGCCAACAATGCACGATCCTGAAAGTAAGTAAGTTCGTTGAATCTATCTAATATATTAGGATAGACAAACCTTATTAAATCACCCATCGGATCTACTGAGTTCAATATCAAAAGATTGTCTGGAATATCAATAACCGACTCTCCGTTATTTGGACCACCAACGTTTCCTTGACCTATGTCTGGGGCCGTCCAAAGCGCTCGCCGCTCGAACTCGCTCGCTGCTCGCTCGAAAATTGCTCGAAAATTCCTCGCTCGTTTTTTCGCTCGATTGTAAACGAGCCCCCCGCTCGGTTCGATTTGCAAGCGAGCCAAGCAACGAGCAAAGGTCCACTCGGTTCGGTTTGGCTCGAATATTTTTAATTGACTTTATATATAATTATATATAGGTTAGCTCGATGGGGTCGAAGTATTTTGTTTAAACTTAATATATATATACACACACACACACATATAATTATGTGAAATGAAGCCCATTATAAACTAACCCAATACAAAAGCCCAATATAATTACAAAACAAAACAACTAAACGGTAAACCCTAAAACATAAACGATCGTCCTTTACTCTCTTCCTCTCTTTCTTCCTCTCTTCTCATTCTTTAAACCCTAATTCAAAATGGCCTCTCGTCCGCCGCGCCACCTGTTCATTCTGATGCTCATCCCATAAGCTTAATCAAAGCGAAGCTACTAAAACGCGACCAATAAGTTTCTTATCTCGTATTGATGTTCAGTTATATAGTTATATTTGGATCTATTAATCGATTGAATTTAGGATGTTATTATATCTACTTGAATTTCTAACAAATATCATGCTTCCCTAGAGGATTAGAAAGGGTGGACTTAATTTACTTTGAGATTTAGTGATGAATTTGTTTAGTTGTCATTTCCCATTTCCTTTGTCTCTTGGCTAATTTTATTTTGAACTTCTGTATCTTAGCTCAACTTTTTACTAGGCCTTTGTTTTTTTTGGAATGCAAGTCTTTGTTTTTGTTGGAATACAAGTATGGCTTTTTCAAAAATTAAATATAAATATAAAATAAGCTCCAATAGGTTAAAACTTGTGCTATTGACTTATACTATTGTGTTGAACATCAACAAATTCAAGTTGAAATATGCTAATGATATTTTAATTTTATTTATTATTTTTGTTTTGTTTTGCAGGATTTTTTCTTGTGTTTGGATTTTGCTGAAGTTTTGGTTGAATTATTTTATGTAATAAAAACTCAAGGTACAAACATAACAATATATTTTAGTTTTGTCTATTTTATTTTCTATGTAACACATAATAAATATGGTTGTTTATATAAAAACTGATCATATTAAAATTTTGCTTATATTTGTAGAATGTCTTCTTTCAACGAATTAATTGGTGGAATTGGGAGTAATGATCATGTTGATTCAAGTGATGGAGAAAGTGTGGATTTAGTTGATGAAGTAAGACATGAGTTTAATGAGCTTGTAGTAAATGATGACAATCAAGATGGCCCAAGACGTAGGACTCTATCTGATGATGTTTGGGTGCATTTTCTAGTTACTGTAGAAGAGTACAAAGGCAAAATGGTGAAGAAATGTATGTGCAAACATTGTAAAAGGAGATACCTTTTTAGTGTTGGATGTCCTACGACATCTCTTAAGAGACACATGGCTCATTATCAATTTATCCAATGAATGGTCTTAAAACCAATTGATAAAAGGTATATCTTGATTATGTTAGTTTTGAAACACCTATTGTAAAAAGGTCTAGTATTGACAATTCTGTTTAGTATTGACCCAGATTGAAGGAAGGTATATCTTTATTATGTTTAGTTTCAAAACACATATTGTAATTTGCATTTGTTATCAATTCTAAAAATTTCCTTTTCTCGGAAACATATTGACAAAAGTTGGTGTTATGGAAGTGTGAGTTGAAGGCTTGATGTGACCTGGTTGAGCTTATTTAGTGTTTCGGTTTATTTTGAACATTTTGAAAATATTTTGTTTTGGACGGTGTTGTTTTAGACGTATTAAACTTATTATGTATTTGGTTGGTGTTGATTTTGATGTGTTACTTGTATAGCTTAACTCAAATGTTGCATACTTTTATTATTATTTTTTTAAAATTCGAGCCAAATCGAGCAGAACCGAGCCGCTCGGTTGTAAACCAAGCGAGTTCGAGCAAAGGCTTTTCTTCTCGTTTCCTTAAATTAGAACTGAACCGAGCCGCTCGGTTTCAATTCGAGCCGAGTTCGAGCAGACGTTCGCTCAGTTTGGCTCGGTTCGTGAACAGCCCTACCTATGTCTAATAGCCAATCAGCAAACTCTCTAATGTTTTCAACATCTGAATATCGACATCCAAGTGTAAGCCTCATATTCTTAGTTAGTTTAAGAACTTTACATTTTGACCAGATATAAGAAGAATTGATGCAAGCATTGACACATTCACTTCTTGTACCGTTGGTTAGAACGGGCAAACTTTGTCGAAAATCACCACAAAAAACAACAGCCTTACCTCCAAAAACTGCTTCGGAAGTATTGCCAGAATCACCATTCATAACATCGCTTAAAGTTTTGTCCAACGCTTCAAAAGCATGCTTATGAATCATGGGTGCTTCATCCCAAATTATTAATCTTGTCTTTTTCAATAATTCATATACGTCGGTATTTCCTTTAACCTAATTTATGAAAAAATAAAAAAAAACATACACAAAGTAAGATATTTAAAAGTAAATTGATACTCAAATAACAAATAAAGCCATATATACTAAAAAATAATTAATATAAAAATTAACATAAAGTGGGTTGTAATATTACCGGACAAATGTAATTTTCGGTTAAATTAATAGGTATTAAAAATATCGAATGTGCAGTTCTTCCACCCTCCAAAAGCAAAGAAGCTATACCGCTTGAAGCAACATTCAACACAACTTCTTCTTTGACCTTATTGATGCAGATAAGGTTTTCCATAAATAAGTTTTTTCAGTACCGCCATAACCATAAACAAAATAAACTCTACCTTTTTTATCAATCAAAGCACTCATTATTTCATTATAAACCCCCCGTTGGTCATCTGTTAACGAATCAAACAGATTATTAAATTTGTTATTCATGGTCTCGATATCATATGAGAGCTCTTCCACCATCAACGGATTAGTTGCTCTTGAAATTGTCTCCATATCTGGAAATGGCATTTGTTGATATCTTCTAAGACTGGAGTTGTTTGAAATTAGAAAATTTCAATTTCCAAGAGTGTTAGGTTTTTTATTGTTCTTCATTAAAAATCAAACCTAAAAATAAAATAAGAACCTAATTAGATTAATATTTAATAAATATTTATGGATATTAGATATTTAACATAATTGAAATAATTACAAAAAAATTTAATCGTGCCGGGGTTGTTTTGATCTTTTTGTTGTTTGTATAGTATACCGTCAACTAACAGTTGCCAAGTGCTTTTCCAAACAAAATGAGGTCTAGATAAACTATAAGTAATCAACATTGTAGCAAATAAATTTCTTAAATAATATCCGGTAGAGGTATGACTTGCTTCTTCAATGGCTTCTATGTATTCCTTATCATCATCTAAAAGACCTCTTTTGTAACATGCATCTCGAATAGTTTCACACACAACTCCATCAACTGTTCGAATGTCTTCAAAACATTCAGGGCCTTTAACCTTATTTAATAATATTCTTAGATAGTAAGCCTCGTCGAATGCGGGTGGAACAACATGAACTCTACCGATTGCAAAACCCCTTAAACGAGGTTCCCATTTACGTAACTGTTTTCCCCAAACATACTTTGTTGGAAACTCTGCGTATGTGAGAGTTTTTGCAAGGCCATGGTTCTTATTACACTCAAACCAACCGGTAAACATCGAATAAGCATTAGTTGTTTTGTTAAAAATATCTTCAATATCTTCGTTAGCACCATATATTACATGTTGCTCACCGGGTAAATGAAAAGCAAGCCTCATAACATACAGAATCCTATAATGCACATCAAATGAAAATATCCTCCATGTTGCCTCGCATGCAGAGACATATATACAATCATAAAACGCTTTGATTTAATCTAAATCAGGGATCTGGGTTATCACTATTGTTATTTTGTACAAGAGAAATTGTTGCTCCGTCTGGACCCTTATTAATGTATTTGAACAAATACTTTATCGATCCATCTTGATTACACCACTCAACGTTAATATGTGCTTGAAATTGTTTTAATAGAGTCTTGTTGTATGGAACAACAGTTCTATTATCCATCATTATATCTGACTTAACAACATACTGCCCGTTATATCTTCTTTTGTATACCGGAAAACCTTGCGAATCAACAGCTGTCTCATCATTAAACATTTTAGGGAAACTTTTGGAGCATTTTTTGTTTACCATGCACGTGCACTTCGGGTTAGCATCACCACATGGACCGTTAATCATATGATCAGATACAAGCTTGTATAGGTCTGGATCACTGTCTTTGTTTGGAATCTCAGCAGAAATAAATTTATCAACATCTTGTGTATGAATCTTGCTACCTGGATGCATAAATATGCAAATATGAGCGTGCGGTAGCCCCCTTTTTTAAACTCTATCGTGTAAACAACTGCAACATACATAATAAAACTAAATATTCCACAAATTTTAATAGTTAAACAAATAATCTGTTTGTTTAAATTGATGTTTAAGTCTATACAAAGTAAAACATTCAAGTAACTCATGTTTATAATTTTATAGTCAACATTAAATAAAATTACCTGCTTGAACCCTTCCTAACAAAGACTTATCCTTCACCAATTTATTCATTGCATCAAGTTTGAGCTTAAAAAGCCGACATAATATATCAGGTCTATCCTCCGACTTTAACGTTGTATCCTTAAGAAATCTTTTAACTTCTGGCCAATTGGGATTACATGTTATCGGTATGAAAAAATCGGGATAACCGAATCATCTACAGAGACACATAGAGTCTAGATAATTTTGCATCATATATCTTGCTCCGCCAGTAAATGAGGATGGTAGAAAAAGATGTTGACCAGCCGTTGAAACATTAGTATTTCCAACAGATTGCATACCTCATAAACTTTGGTAAGTATCACATCGAAGTTCATGTTGTTTATCGCGTATAAAATGTAATCTTTGAGCCTCAATCATCGTATATTTGTCAACTAAAATTTGTTAAAACAAACGCCTACCATTTAACATGGTTGAAAATGTATTTGACCGATCTTGAATACGATAAGCAAAAAACTCACGTATTGTAACCTTCTTGCGTGCTGCGGTTGATGAAGAGGAAACATTCTTATGAAGTATATTAACCTGGTAACCATTCTCACAAAAAGGATGAAACAAAGGGTATTAAAGAGGTGTATATGAGGTTGAAGTTCACTGATACGCTTTAAGGAACCAGATTGCTTGGTAACAATTATATCTCAGTTATCAATAGCGTCACCAATATCACCAACGATTACCAGCAACTTCAGAACTGGATGGTAAGTTATATTGTCTCGCATCATGCTGTCTTGTTCCAATAATACGCAACTTCAAATTGAGTTGTGGGTTTTCTTCAAAACAATCTCTTACCATCCGATAAGCTAGGACCAAATGATTATTTGAATCTAGCATCGTCTTCAAATAATTAATAATATTCTTTTCTAGCTCATCATCCATTAAATTATTATCACTGCCCACAACAAAAATTATTTGCTTTGATTAAATATAATAAAACTTATACTAAAAAATAATAACATAACCAAAGTTGACGAATATCGTTAAAACTATTTACCCAAAAACACCTTGAAGGTTTGAAACCTCGTTTTCCGTGTCGTAAATGTAAAATTGAGAAAACGGTAGTTTACGACCCTGTAATGGTAAAAGACTTCCCAAACAATGATAGTTTTCACCGCTAATTCGAAACGTATAAGGCGCATTGCCTCTGTTTATGGAACGGTCAATCTTTCCTCCCATAGACGTAAACGAAAATATCGAATTGAAACGTCTAATGTTTTTCAAGAAATACTTACTCATGGCGCTCTCACCATGAAATAATTCAAGATAAGTCTCATCTGGTTGTCTAACATCGGGAAGTTCGACTTTGCCATTATAACAACAAAGGGAAAAAGCTCATTCTTCATTACTACTACTGGGTCTGTTAACTTCGGCTTTCCACAACAAAGCATTGCAACTTGGACACATAGCGGATTGATTTCCATGATCAACATATTCTAGTAAAATTTAAATATCAGCATTTGGAGTTACTTTGTATACATAAATACATAATAAATGATTGAAATTAAATTATGAAATACATATTATACATGATGATATTCCTTTATAAACATTTACAACATTTTGATAACCAATAGTTGTAGCATGTTCATTTAAATCAGCCATAGGTATAGGTACTATAGGGGTTCTTTTTCTTAACCTTCTATGAAAGGTTGTAGACGACTCCGGAATGTCATCAACAACACAATACGCGTTTGATCCTTCTTTAACATTATATTTATTTATACGACCCGCTCAAACTTAAATAAAGAAAAGTTATTATAAAGGTTGTCAACAAAATATGACCACTACACATATGATATTTCAAATGAAAAATTGTAAATTATATTTTTAATTATTAATTATATTATATCAAATATTATTTTGTGTTAAATTGTAACATCTATAACTTAACAAATTATGAAACGTTTGATTATACAATAGTTAATATTATTTGTTGATTAAAAATATGGAGTATACTTGAAAGTGTAAATAATATCATATTTTTAAATATAAGACTTATTATTAAAATGAAATTATTCTTTACATTTATTAGCATTCCATTTAGATTTAAGTGTTTCATTAAAAAAACATAAAAAAATGTAAATAATACTTGAAGTTAAAAGGAAAAATACCTGAAGAGATATTTTGTAGACCAGTTTTGTTCCTGTCAACTGAAGCAGTTCTTTTCGAATCTAAAATTGATTGTCTTTCTTTTCTTTTGGACGCAGCAGAGTTTACAAATGGCGTACATGTTTTAGAGTCTTGAAATTACAAAGGTAATAATATCAATATTTAAGCATAACAAAAGGTTTTAAAAACTTTTTATTGTTAAATATTTTTAAACACTTACCGTTGTTTACTACAATCAAAGAGTAGACATTTGACGTTGTTGATGGAGACAGGTTCTCGTTATTAGATTGTAAATGCGTTACTTGTGGTGATGAGTGGATATTTTTCAAATTGTCAAAATTTCGATTAACTGTATCGTTTAACATATTAAACATAAACATGAGAAACAAAAAATGATGACGACAATACATAGTGAACAACAATTTAATAACACACCAGAGACACAAGGATTAAATGAGGAATATGTTGTATGCGGAAAATAATTTGGATTGTTGCTTAAACCACTAACAGGTATATTAGAGCCACTTGCAATAGACAATTGATTTGTTAATTTTCATTTAAAAATAAATTTTATAATAAAAATTTATAATTTTAATACAATTTACATACTTTCGAACTGGTTTTCTCTATAAACGTATCATTTATTTTAAAAAAACTCAAATAATGGAAAATAATACTTATAAGGAAAATTCAATATACCTGAAAAGGTATTTTGTAGACCATTTTTCTTCCCGTCAACAGAGGAAGTTCATTTTGCATCTAAAATTGATCGTCTTTCTTTCCTTTTGGACGCAACAGAGTTCACAAATGGTGTACATCTTTGAAGGTCTTGAAATTACAAAGATTATAATGTAACAACTCGGGTTTTCCCGCTCTATCATTTGTAACCGTTAACCGACCCATTTACGGGTCCGGGGTTTATCATTAATAATATTTCCGCACTTATCGGGTTATAATTATTATATTATCTATTTATCTCTATATCTATTTAACTTTGACACTTTTACACCTAAATATAAAGTTTAAACCATTATGTGTCCATCTCCAAACTTGAGGGTTCTGTTTGTAAAATCTGTTTTAACCATGTTACTTGATGGATATCCATCACCAAACCCGACCCGCATTCAAGTTTTCTTGTACCCGAATCTAGAAATCAATCAATTAACTGTCCAAATCTATTTATGATCAAGTTTTATTCTTTGGAAATCGTTTATTTATGTTAGGCGCGGCTCACCGACGATTTGATTATGTTAATTTCACCTTGCTGACTCGTTTTTCCTATTTTAAACCTAGCCGACACTAATCGTCAACCATTGATCGCGTAAACGATAATTATATTGCAATTAATTGTAAGGATTCATTCCTTGTTTGATGGCCGACAATACCCCCTTATTTAATTGAACCATTTCACTCGTTATTGCTCGTTCATCACTCCTTTTAGCGCCGACCCTGTTCTTCGTTGTTCTCCCTCTTCTGTTCGTCATCTAAGGTAATTAAATATAGGGTTTAAATTCGAAATCATGCTCTTTGTTAACCCCATAACTGATTTGATCAATTTCGTCTGAATCTATCAAACCCGATTCTAGGGTTTGTATATTCGGTTTGGGGAAGAACAGTTGAGTTATTTATATTTTCGAATCTGGTTATGTTTGCACTTGTGTAATCTGGTCTGCTGGTAACGTCTGTGTGTGAGAGTGGAGGTCACGGGTTCGGCCCTCCCTCACCCCATATTTTTGGAAAATGATCTTTTATTCCTTCTAATCAAAAACTCATTTTTTATAATAATAATAATAATGTTTAAACAAGATTATTTTACTAAAAACCAACCTTTATAACACTCGTTTTCGTTCACATATATGTATACCCTAAGACATGTTTTCACTTATACATATATATATATATATATAAAGATACTTAAAAACTAACGTTTTAATAAATATATGTACATATATGAATCAAGTAACTTTATAAAAACTAAGGATGATTTATTAAGTTATGTTTTCTTAAATAAAAATAATGGTTTAATAATAAATCCTTACAAACATAATATTATTATAATATTAAATGGTTATCGTTTAACTCGTATCGTGATCCTTATCTCAAGTATATCCTTTATTCTCTTAGGATTTAACGTTGTTCGCATGTGATTCGTTTCCTCATTCTCACTATCTTAATCATCCTCGTTCATCTTTGAGGTGAGTACCACATTCCCCTTTTTTACTCGTTTTATCACTTTTGGGGACATATGCGTAACTTAGTATATTTTCACACTTTATCTATACACAAAACTGCAATTATTGTCTTATGTGTTAACTAATCTCATGCCAGACTTGCTATATGTTTATGTGCTCAATGTGAACCGCATTCGGAGAGGTTCAGCATAATCTCATAAAATAGTATGATCATACGCTAGTCGTTATAGCCTTGTGATTTTCGACATCTCATTGTATTTGCTCATTGGTTGATTTGTTAATCTCATTTGACTCGTTGCAGCTACGTATTTGATTATATATGTAAACTGAACTGGTGTGTTGCTCACTCAACCTCGTGTTGACAAACTATATTATTTTCAACGCATATGCAGGTCACCGTTTGATGTGAAGTATGGACTTAGAAGAATTGTTTAAGGACTTATGCTAGAAGAGTTTATTTTGAGACTTTAAATGTTCATTTGAATTATTTGATGTTTTGTTTACTTGGATTTCTTTTTGTAATGAATAATGGTGTTATCTGAATTAAATAAATAGATATTTGAATTTTAAATATTTGCATGATAGTAACCTTACG
Source organism: Bidens hawaiensis (assembly GCF_021521415.1). Taxonomy (NCBI): domain Eukaryota; kingdom Viridiplantae; phylum Streptophyta; class Magnoliopsida; order Asterales; family Asteraceae; genus Bidens; species Bidens hawaiensis. The sequence goes on along the minus strand of NW_027498445.1, from coordinate 38,526 downwards.
AGCTGTGACAATCAGTTCACGCCCCGGCATTTCCACCGTAGGTTGTAATGTGACATATAATATCAATATTTAAGCCAAAATAAAGGTTTTAAAACCTACTAAAAAAATTAAAATAATATATTTAAGTTGAAAACAATTTGTGAATACTAACCGTTGTTTACTACATTCGAAGAGTAGACATTCGAAATTGTTGATGGAGACACGTTCTCCTTATTAGATTGTAAACGCGATACTTGTATTGATAATGAAATATTTTGCAATGTGTTGAACATCTGAGTAACTGTATCGTTTTACATATTAAACAAAAAATTGATAAGGAAAATATATAATAACGAAAATTTTATTAACGTACCAGGGACACAAGGATTAAAGGAGGAATAGGTTGAATGCAGAAAAGAATTTATATTATTAGATAAACGATGAATATTATCTTGGTAACTACTAACCGGTAAATTACAACCACCTGAATTATAGAATATCAAATATATTTTTATTTTAAAAACTGATTTTAAATTCAAATTCATGATTTACTAAAATTTACATACTTGCTTGATATGGTAGAGTAACAATCGGTGTTGCTTGATAATCAATGTAGTTTGTATTATTGGAAATGATAGACAATGGTAAACGTTGACTTTGGGCTACATTGAACAAAATGAAAAATTATAAAAATAACATTATTGCACCGTTAAAAAAATTAAAACCATAGAAATATCAATAAGTGTTTAGAAACAATTAAAATTATTATACCTACCACTGTTACTTAGTTTATTTTGAGAAGATGAAGATCCTTCATTTTTTTCGTTTCTTTTTGAATGTAGACATCTTCAAAAAATATAGATAACAAACCTTAAACGTGCGTTAAGCCTACTTTACTGAACCCTAAGATAGAAAAATGGAGTCTTATAAAGTAAAGCTTGAAAACACTATTAAATAATATAACTCAAAATGAAAATCAATGTAAATTAGGAATACCGGAAACAAATAATATTACAATATATCTAAAATAAAAAATCGAAAGTTTGAAAAATTAAACAATTGTTTTATTAAAATCAATTTTCTATATCTATATATTTGGATTTGTATAAACATCACAGTCGGCTAAATAAATAATAAAGATGAAATTGAAAAAAACAAAACCTTAAAATCGGTATTTGTGAAAAAAAAAATTTATCGGAAAATTTTGGTTTGCATATAAACCATTTTTAATTCTGCAAAACGTAAACTTATGACATGGTTCAAATAAAAAAATTTTGTGGAAAACACCTATAAAATCAATATTTTGTATCTTTTTTAAATAGCAGGTATGAAGGAACGAAACTTAACTTATTGTGTTGAGGAAGAAATGTATGCCAGTAATCAAAACGAAAATAACTGACAAAGATTATTGTTTGTGTGAAACTTGATTTATATGTGTATATATACACAAAAAATGTAAATTATATTCTTTGAAAGGAAACAATAATTCTCATTATATTAGGATTGGTTTATTTTTGGAGGAAATATGTGACAATATTTAGAAATATGATGACTAAAATAAACAAAATTTATGTCATTAATCTATATTATATATAAAGGAAGAGTGATGGGAAATGGAGGTAATTTCACAATTAGATGGCGAGGACAAAACGGACATTTCATAATAGGGCAAGAAAAGTAATTTGCCAACGTATACATCAACTCTCAAAGCTTTTGGTACAACATCATGAAGCTTCATTTTTTGTGACATTACTTTTCAATCCTTTAGAAACAAAAGGTTATTGTTTAAATAAGTTATTATTATTATTAATATGGTGACTATTCATATTCTTAACTCTCATGTGTCATTATGTGTCTACTAACTTTGTTAGCCTATATATAGTGGCTTCTTGTGTATACATACATACATACCAATGAAGAACAAACTCTCTTTTCTCTACTTATTATGCTCTCTATACACTATTCAAAACGACAACCACAACTAACGTAAAGCAAGGTCCGGCTTTGGATTTAGAATGGTGGACTAATCATTGTTGGTTTTCATTTGGTGGAATAATGTGTAGAAATTAGAATGTTTTGATGTTTTTGTACGAAAAAATAATGTTGATGCTACTTTAAATCAAACTTGTACTTGATATATATGGTTGATGAGAGTGATACTAATGTTTTATATGAAAGTGAGTAATGTAACAAAAATTAGAAATTAAACAGTTATCTATATCTATATCTATATTATATATAAAGGAAGAGTGATGGACACAAAAGTCATTTCATAATTGTATGGTGAGGACAAAACGGACATTTCATAATAGGACAGAAAAAGTAATTTGGCAATACATCGATACGTTGTTAAAGCTTATGGTGCAACTTTATGAAGCTTCACTCTTTATTAAATTACTATTCAATCCTTTTGGATGCAAAAAGTTTATGTGGTATTATCTTTAATTCGTTATTATGTTTTGCCCTTCATTCACATTGAATGCCATATTTTGAATGTATATCTTTTAACTAAAATGAGATTATTGTGGAACATCCAAAGCGACATCACAAGCATCAATTCCACCATCACTTCATTTGTTATTGTCCTTGAATACCACAATTGAACAACTGATTACACAATAATTATGATGTCATTAGACTATCAATTCTTCAACTCCCACCCGACATTCCTTCGTACGTTTCATCTCCGTCTCATCAACACGGCTTTAATTGCGTTGCATTCATTCTATATCTATTATCGCATCACCCTAAAAGCCCTAAAGCTCTGCATACGCCTTTGAATCATCATCTTCCTCGCTTTTGATTTCATCAGTGTCCCTACTTCAGGTATTATATTATTAAGCTCAATTTCAAGTTATTCATGTTATGATTATTTTTTTAATTCGAATTTTAGAGTCATTTTGGTGTAATAATAGTTGGTAGAAGATCATGATCAACCCCCAATTCATGATGTTTTTAATATGATATCTCATCCACGAGGAGTAAATCGGATACCACAACAGAGATCGGTTTTGGTTTTCAACAGTGAAAAAGAAGCTCTAGATTTCAACAAGGTAAACGTTAATTGTTGTGTTCGATTAGATAGCTTATGTACCTGTTTATGAGATGTTTGTACATGTTTATGACAAATCGATGTTTCTATCAAGTGCAAAATAGATGGGCTGTCAGTATTAGTGGTGTGCATGGCCAAAATAGCTGTCAATTAATATATAAACATTGTTGCAGTCTAAGTATAACCTCTTTCATCTTGGACAAACATGATAGGATAAGGTTGTTTAAGAAAACAGGACTTCATACAATATAGCCCAACACCTAAAAGGTATATCACATTTTGTTGCTTATAAATGTAATCAAAATGGAGAAAAATCTTACTATTTTGTACATATTTCAGTAAATATTTAAGTATAATGTAGAATCAGACCCACATTAAGAGCTTGCACAAAAAATATGATTGTTAGTTATGGATCTCTTATCTAAATAAAGATGGAAAATGAAAAAAATATTTCAGTTCAACTGTTGTCGGTTCTGCTGCCGCTAAAGGTGACTGATTATAAACTTATATAATTAAACACTTACGCATTTATAAGCTCACTAAGTACTAACATTTTGCACTTTAATCAGAGGAGGTATTTGCATATAATCAACTGCTTATAAGATCACTTGTGGACGGTTACAACTTGTTGTCTATTTTTGCATACGGGGTGCGGCAAAACACATACAATGGTGAGAATGACTTCAACAAGGTATAATTTTAAAGTCTAATTTTTAATGCACTATACCTCATAATTAGATTACTTTTAAATATACTGTTGCTATCTCAGATAATTTGATTTCTTAGTGTTTGACAAATTATGTCATCTCTTAACATAGTACATTAACTGATTGAAAATGAGATTTTTGTTAAAGTAAATATATAGTTTTTAAAAACTGACATAGAAGTCTTTTTAATCAGGTACAAGAATGTGCTTGTAATTAAGTAAAGATATTTTACTTCTAATTCTTCAGTTCATATTTAATAATGCCATTTATTATATATTAATTTTCAAGAAAAAGGTTTTACACATTTTTTTTTCACAAGCTACATGGTATGGCATCAATTCTGGTCATGTATCATCACAGGTGTTGATTTATGGTGCCACCGTTACGGTGATTTTAATAAACACCATTGTGAAGAACTGCATTTTAATCAACACCATTGTGAAGAACTGCAGTTTTGTGTTTTTGTAACCCAGGACTTATTTTCTTGGGAGCCGACATCAGAACTTAACACTAATTTTATGGAGGGCGATCAGTATTTTCACATACAAATAACACTAAAAAAAAATTTAAGGTGGGCGGCCACCCCCCCCCCCCCCTACCAGACACATAGGTCCGCCCCTGACTTACGGGCCACAGATATGGGTCAGGTATGTGAGTAGTATGGCCGAAGTGATTAGTGATTGATCTTGATGGAATTTGTTTGTAGGTGGGATTGCTCATAAGGGACTTGTTATGAAATTGGTAGTTGGGGGCGGCTCAGTTTTCACTTTAGCAAACTATAAAAACGTTAATCCGAAAACTACACATAGTGGTATACAGGGTTCCATATTTGTCTCTTTCACGTTTGATAATGATATTTTAAACAAGTTGATTTTTGCCTTTTTGAGGATATTTATATGCTGATCAGCATGAAAATGATTGTCAACCTGTCATTCTCATATTGATCAAGTTGTTAACGCCTCTAAAGTTTAGCGGATGAGATAATTTTTACAGAATATTACTTGAAAATATCATGACCCAACAAAATGCAACATTATTATGCTAGATCCAGATTTTGAGTCAATGTTGCTTTTTGTATGTTGTCGAATTGTTCAAGACATTAATCACCAAATGATGCATGTTTTCTTAACTAATTTCATCATATGGTTTCTTGAGTAGAAAAGCTGAAAGTGTTTATTAGTTTTCTAGGTGGTAGTGATTGTTGGTGGTGATGACACAACTGCAACTAAGGCCAAAGAAACAGTCCTAATTCCCCATTGTTGAGCAGGCACGGTTCAAGCAAAATAAACTACAAATAGAAAATAGAAACTTCTAAATGGGTTAAACAAGTTAATATTAAAATGGTAAGAGGCTGAAGGTGTAATGGTGAACATGAAGTCATTGCAAAACCTTCACCTAAAGTTTAAGAAGATGAGGAAACTTGAAGGTGTTACCGATAATGCACTTGATAAGAAACTACATGAGGAGAATGCTAATGACTATGACAATCAAGCCATCACATGGGTGTAACCCATAATCGGCTGAAAGTGAAGATTTAAGGATGGCAACACGTACGATTTAAAAATCTAAAAGCTTAGGTCATGCTTGAAAACCAACATTTTTATAGTTTAATTTTTTTAATAAACTTTAAATTTGAAATTTATTATGTTGATTTCAATTGTGGTTGTATATTCTAAATAGTGGTATAAAGTTCGTTATTGCGTATATCTAATCTGGATGAGAAATCATTTCATATATAGACTGCTAGCAAACACACAAATGGCCGCTTGTTTAATTTATAAACTTAAGATTATTATTCAAAATTTTGTTTTTCCATTTTTGAAACCCGAGCTATTTTTATATTATCGCTGCTTAGAGAGTGTTTAAAATACATAATTGTGTTTAATAAAAATAGATACATACGTAATTATATCTAATTTATTTTTATGATGTTATATAAATTTGTTATGATTTGTATCAAAAACTACATTGGCTAAAAATTTTACAATTACAAAGGTCGGTGCCATAACGATCTGAACCCCTACCGACCGAACTCCGGTTGCATTATGCCATGCTATTTTGGGGGTACATTGTTCTCAAGTTTGTGTTATGCCACGATTGAGGAATATGACCATCGGAGCATGTTGAGTGTTGCTGGGTGTTGGAATTGCTGAAGAAAACGATGGCTTTGAAGAAAGAATCACATAGGTTAAACCTTTAACCTAACACTTAAGTTTTCTTGGTGAGCTTTGGAGAATATTGGTGGGTTTTATAATTCATAATTCAAAAGAAAAAAAAATTACCGATGGGTTGTGAAGAACCGTCATAGGGGGGCTTCATTTTTTTGGGTAACAATATATGTGTATTAATAACTTTAACCTAACACTTAGTTCATTCTAAAAGGGTCCCGTATACTTGTATTTTTAATTTACAATTCGAAACATAAAAAAAATCGTTAAAGCCCATGTTCACCTCCACCACAACATGCTCAGGTGGGCTTCAACAGGGCCTTCAACGTGCTTTGAAAAGTGTACAGTCAGCGTCAATCAAAACTGCATGACACTATATTACTAGATGAATCTTGAAGACGACTTCAACGAAAACACACAACCTTAATACACATTCAATTCTTTATGTTGATTATAAATCAAAAAACCCACAAATCTAACTTTATTAACAAATATTTCATGTAACACGATGTATCAAATATATATATGCATAGTCAATATTTAAGTGCACAATCCCACACAAAAATCAACATCTAACAAACCAGTGCACATGCGGCAACGCGTTCACACTGATAATCCGTTATACACCACACCAAACACTACAAGCTAATTCGAAGGGAAAATTTGCGTGAACCCGCAGCAACGCGCGGGCACTAACGCTAGTATATGATAATATTTTACAATATTATTGTTAATTGAATTATGACTTTTTGTAAATAAATCAGATATAAGTATTCGTATAAAATAATAATAATATAAACTTTTTAAAAATAATTAATTTATGGCATAGATAATTATATAGGAATTATTGTATAGAATAAATATTTTATGGCATTCAAGTTTAGGTTTTATATATTTGTTTCCTATTGAACGAATGACAATAATTATTATAGGTAATAATTCTTATATATAAATATATATACTTATAAAAGATACATACAAGACAACTAATGACACTCAAGTTAACCTTATAACAAAAAAACCATAACATAAAGTCATAATTAGTAGTACAAACTATACATACTAAATCTAACAAAATAATTAGGATAATTTACATAACTAAAGCTAACAGCATATATATAGAACCTATTAGCAAATTGTAGTGTTTAAACCATAGTGTATCAAAATAAAAAACAATCCATGATCAACTTCAATATCAACCAAGAACATCAGTGAGTATCAACGAATGAGTAGCCTTGTTGTACTCGAAAACAGCCAATGTTCCAAACTGAAGACCATTCGACCGAACAAAACTTGTCCAATGTCTAACCCTATACCTCTCATTAATACCATTGAGTTCAATAGCAATTTCAGTGGAGACATCAACACCATTTGGATTTATTAAAACCAAATCTGTTTCCACATCCAAGTTATTGTTTCGTGCAAACTCAACCGACAAACGCTATAAATAAAATTAAAAAGTTATTTGCTTGAACATCCATCATATGAAATTAAAAGACTTGTATAATATGAGTTTACTTACCAGCCTATCCCGTACGATCACTTCCAAAATGTTGTCTTCTTGAACATGAGGAACAATAATATCCAAAACTGGCTCATCAACATCTTCCATACCAACATCAAGTCCTACAAATATACATCATATAACTTATAAAGTAATTAATAATATAAAGTTTTAAAAAATATATAAGATAAAAAAAATTGAAAAAAATACATTCAACCTGGTTGTGTTGTTCAGATTCGTCATCACTTTTAATCTCAATAACCATTGGAACATAACCAAGTTCGGGATAGAGATTTGGACCGGTGTATACCAAATCATCATTAAAATTTACACGTTCGATACCACGGCTATCAAAAACATACATTCTGAATGTCCACGTACCTTGAAGACGTTGAAACACCAAATAATCATTAACAGCAAGCTTACAATGCTTGGACACGTCTTCCCACATACCAGTAAAACCAAATCTCGGAGTAGTCAGTTTGACGCACTTAATGTATAGATTCCATTTAAATCCATCAACAGACTCAGCAATGATTTCATCATACTGTCCTGGCTGTAAACTAAAGTAGCTTCTAACCTGATCATCTCTCAATGGCTACAAAAAAATTAAAAAAAAAAATAAGTTATAAAATATTATAAGAAAAAATAATCATTTTAAAAATTACTAAAAGGTTTGTTCAATATTTAATAAAAACAATTACACCGTTACTTACAAGATATTTAAGAGTAGGGTAACAAACTACAGCATCAACAACCATGTCGTCATGAATTGGATGATCTCTAACGTAAACGAATCTCCATTCATTTTCGTTAATTGGAGAAAAAACCAAGACATCTCCAAACATCAACCGATTGTCTTTACCAAATTGAGCCCAACCATTTTGAAAAACATAACGTCCGTTTGTGAATTCAACTTGAATAAACCAATCTTTTTCTTTGTGATATAAAACAATCGGGTGCATATGAGCACCTGGTTCAAAAATTCCTTGACAAAACTCAGCTGGAAGTGTCTGAAATGAATTTTATGTGGTAGGTAAAGTATAATGCAAAAATTGAAACATAACTAAAAAAGTTTATGATACATACCGTCTCTCCGTTGAAATTGTGATAGAAAATGCAAACAGCAGGAATAACAATATGTTTAGTTCAAATTTAATATGAATTAATAAAAAATGATAACAACACTAATTGATATCTTATGTTTATAATTATATATACATATACTGTCTGCGATAATTACATGATTGTGTTCATATAGTAATTAGCCCTATACAAACATGTGTATGCAAAATTCTTGACAAAACAAAACCATTAACACATAACAATAATAACCTAAGAATCAAAAACCAATAACTTCTTATCACCAAACTATTAAACAATGATCGATGTTTAAAAATACAATATTACAGTTAACACCCTCAAGCATGCACAGAGAGTATAATCAGGTTCTTATTTAGTTGAAGTCGAACTAAATAAAAAGGCTTGATGGTATAACTGAACCCTAAACAATAAGATTAAAGATTCTGGTAAAAATCATCTTCGGTTAATATAAATTAGGGCTAAAAAGATTAGAACAGTATTAAATAAGAATATTAACAAAATTAAACTATTTCACAAAATAGTACTTACATTCTCCATCGATTGAGATCTATATGATACAGGAAGAATGTCTTCTTGTAGGTTCCCTGGACGGATCACACGAGATATCCCGATATACACAGGTGCGGAATCCCTGTGTAGATCGTTACGGACGTAGAATACAAGCTCACGAACACACTAACACGATACGAACAAAACCACGTTATATTAATAACTCGAACCGTGATACTTACAGACTCTCGACCTCACGTCACTTGACTCACTGAATTACACGTAAATTAACCAACTGATCAACTAACAAAACAGTATACCTTAGCCTATATAAATACACTACAACTTCGCCTCAGGCGACGTTGTCTATAACTTCGCTCGTTCAACAAGTTCGCCTAGGCGAACTTGTCAACAACTTCGCTTGGTTAACAAGTTCGCCTAAGCGAACTTGTCAACAACTTCGCTTTAACAAACAAATACAATAACAATATTACAGACTCGATTACAGACATTAGACATATGAACTACTGACATCTATGCATCAACAGACTCCCCCTTGGCAGTAGCTTCATATCTTGATCTTTCAGCTCTTGTCTCGTAATCCTGTATCTTCAAGCGTGCACTCCTTCTCTAACACATACCGTGACTACTCGCTGATATTTCCTTGCTTCATCCTTCCAAGCAGGAATATAGAATATCTTCTTTTCATTCAACACTTGCAGATCAGCTTTCGATAAGTTAACAAGATGCATCGGATCATACACCCTCAGCACTTCTTGTTCGTCTTCGTCTTCCATCACGGCTTCAGCAGTCTGGCAATCAACGTACCGCCATTTTAGATTCTTCAACACATCTTGAGGCATATTCTTCATTGGAACCTCCTTGATGCATCGGATCGGTTTGTACTTCATCACCATCTATGGCTTGCCATCTGCTCTCAATCCCCTTTCTGTATCCTCCACGAGCTTTCCCTTCTGTGGCTTTAATAGTTCAAACTTCTTTTCTTTTATGCTTTCTTTCCACACAATCTTCTCAATCACTCTTGCCATGTTGTTGTCACTTCTATTTATCAGGCCCAACCTGGCCAAATCCTTCACCTCACATTCCGGCAACGTATTGAGAGATCTCAACATTCTTTTGAAGTATTGAATACCATCATAACGCTTCACCACAAACAACTTCATCTGTTCATCATATATCCAACAGATAATTCCCTTCTTCGACTCAGCATATCCTTTGATGTTATAACTCTTCTTGAACATGGCTGGAACAGCAGGCTTCTTGGTCTTAATAAACCAATGAGCACAGCCTTCCTTCCACCTAGGTTGCTCCTCCCACTCAGTCTCATCCATCTCAGTACCCATGTCGGCTTTCTCAACATCAGGGATCTCGTGTTCAACGTCTTCTTCTACTATCTCCCCCTCTTCTATCCCATCTTCAATCTCAATCTGCTCACCGATCTTCTCAATCACATCACTCGGCAGCACATCTTCATCAAACAACACATCGTCGCTGAACATATCATCGTCAAGCTCCTTCAGCGCATCAATCACATCATCCTCAACTAACACCACATCATCACCACCAGCCGCGTCGGTAGACTCCCCCTCAGCTGTGGAAGTACCAAGAGCTTGAGAAGTTCTTGGCAGCTCACCACCTGCATCTTTCGATGCATTGGGATCATCGTCTCGGTCATTTCTTTTCTTCGTCCTGAGCTCGTCGCCCTTACAGCTCATCTCCCCCTGAGATGCCAAGAACTCCTTCAAGGCATCTATAACTTTCCCATGCTCAACCAGAAGGGATGCCTGTAGTTGATTTGCTTCCACTAGGCTTTGAATAGTCTTAGATTGCTCTGCCACGATCCGCTCTAGTGAAGCTATTCTCTCTGAGTCTGAAGTAGGCGTAGGCGAGACATCAGAAGCAGGCGTAACCGCAGGTGGTACCATACCTGATAACCCTGCAGTGATGACCGTTGACTCTACAAATCGTGCAGCTACCACCGACTGAGTAAGCGTTGGAGGTGGTAGAGACACGATCTCCGGAGTCGACGTCTGGATAGCAGTGAAGGATGGAATGCCAGCCGATGATGTAGCCACCACGGGAACATCCGCAGCGCTTGTACTTGTCACCTGTACAGAAGAAGGAACAATAGACATACCAGACAGTGCGGCCGGAGCAAAACGTACGATCCTTGAAGTCTCTCCAGCTCCCATGCCAGCACCTGTCCTTTCCAGTCTTGATCTTCTTATCAGCTTATGTATATCTTCTTCCTCTTCTGACTCTTCATCATCCTCCGTTCTCTTTCTTTTCCCAAACGTTCTCTCTCGAGACACCATCAACCGTCTCCCCTCATCCATGATCTCATCCAAATCTGAGTCAGCTATCGAAGTTGCTGCTCTAGTAACACTTACACCCGAACCCTGTGCAGCCGAGACCTGCACCTCTTCAACGTGATCCATATCAAAATAACCTTGACCTCCAAAAACAGCGTCAAGATCTATATCCTCTGCAGCTGACACAACAGGCACAGCAGGAGCAGGAACAGCTTGAGTTGCTCTTGCCTGTCACGGTTGAGGATCTCTGAACTCGTCCCCACCAGCAGGAACATACTCTGGGTTAATTAAAAACCCAAACAGTGGAGTATGCCTGGGACGACGTTCAGGGTTGCTCCTCGCACTCGAAGTGCTGCATTGAGCAAAGATACGTTTGCTCACCGATTCCACGTATCTTATCGGGCGTCTCTGAGGTAGAGTCGGAGCCACATGGTTCAATATCATCTGGATGAAACGTGGGTACATAATGAACCGCTCCCGAGACATCGCCCTTCTTTGCCTGTCAATCTCGTAAAAGACCATCTGACTAAAACTTAAGCATTTATTATAAGTCAGTGCAGTCATTGCAGACTGCATGGTCGCACCCATACCATCAGTGCCCGCCTTCCTCCCAGACATGCAAACTATCATAACGTGCATGAGGAAGCGCCACTGATCTAGAAGGAAACCCTTCCTCCTCTGGGTATCACCTAATGGACCAGAGTAGCCCATTCGGAGAAACGCTCCATCTCGGAACGGAGCCACGAACTCAGTTGGGTCGTCCCTCGTCTCTTCTCCAAATCGTAATGCCACCCGAATCTGTTCAGAATTGAACTGAACTGAACTTGTTAATTGTTCACCGTCGCTCTCATGACCGGGGGCTCAACACGACAGTCGTATTCGACCGTCTGCCAGAAGTCTTCGATATTTGGTAGAGATATCGGCAGAGTGTTTGTAATCGCATGAAAAATCCTCGAGCGCAGGAGGAAAGTGATGATCTCGCGGTAATCGTCCACACCGCTTGCCTCCGGGTCTAAAGTGATGTACATATTGTGACCCGGGAAAAATTGTCTCTGATTGTCACCATCATCTCCTCCTGCACCTCCAGCACCAGCTACCGCAGCCATATCTGCAACAAACTAACCAAGTTAGAACGACATAAAGACATAGCACAAGTTCGCTTTGTTACCATGAGCGAAGTTGTGATAAACTCTGTATAGGCGAAGTTAAAGTTGAGGTGAAGTTGGGAACAACTTCGCTTCAGCTTTAAGTTCGTCTAATTAATATTAAGTAAAAATGATCTTAGGCGAAGTTAATATTAACTTCGCCTCATCACAACATCGCCTCAGGCGAATTTAAGTTTCCGGCGAAGTTACGAATAACTTCGCCTCAGGCGAACTTAAGCTTCAGGCGAAGTTACGGATAACTTCGCCTCAGGCGAACTTAAGCTTCAGGCGAAGTTACGGATAACTTCGCCTAAACCCTAACTTCGCCTGAATCTGAATCGGCGACAGTAAGGATTATGGAACAACGTGCAGTTGATGATTCGGCTAGTTTAGACGATTAAGTACTCTTTAACACATGTTTTAAGGACATGTTGACGATCAGTATGTTTATTAACACGTTAAAACACATGTTATGAAACTCGGTTTCAAAACCGATGGTCCGAGGGTTCGAAACCAGTCGAAACAAACATTTAGACGCTTGAATGAACATTGAGTATGTGATATAATGGTATTTCGAACCTTGAATCGGTGTGAAAATCGGGAATAAATAACACGTAATCGGTAGAAATAACAAGTTCGCCGGAAAAGATGTCGGATAAGTTCGCTGTGGATATAAGTTATGAACAGGGTGACCTTTAAACATCCTTATATAGGGGCGGAGTTATACAGGCGAAGTTACGGATAACTTCGCCTAGGCGAAGTTATTCACAACTTCGCCTGTTTAACAACATCGCCTATATTTACAAAATCAAACCTTATAATTTGAACATTTTTCAATTAACTCTTTAAAACTTCCCATTAAGAAATAAATGACATGATCAAGTCTAAGTAACCAGTTAAAAAATCATAAAACTATCTAAGTACAAAAACTTAAAAAAAAATTTAAAGTATAAGGGATCAAATTTCAGTCTCGATAGGGACTGCTACGTTTTAGAAAAGATCCGAACAGGAATCATACTAATTTCGTGACAGTCACATAGATCCGTGTTTAGCTGTATTATGACATATAGAGACAGGTTGTAAGCAGGTAATATACTTAAGAAGGTTTTCATCATTTCTGTGATACGAGTTAGGTTCAATTATGCCTCAAAATTTAAGTGGGCAACAACTCAGAAATATTGATGCCTCCTATCTCTCCTCAAATCGTATTTGGCTTTCCCCAAGTCACCCCGAATTGACTTCGACCCATAGTGTCTGATTAAACATGTAAGTACTCTTCTTCTGGTTCCCGTTCTTCTTCTTACTCTAAGATTGAGAAGTCTTGATTCATCATCACTAATATGTTTCAATAACTCCAAATATATATATATATATATATATATATATTTTTTTTAAATAAACATAGACTTCAAAGTAGTAATTAACTGCAAGTCCCGAATCTGGATCACTGCAGTATCTTGAGACGCTATCTTCACGGGAATCAGAACACACATGGGCTCGTGTATGACCGGGTAATCGCTTTTCTGCCTATCATTCGGAAAGATATATATGAAGACATGCAAAACTCTTAAGGAGTTTCCACATAAAATCAAGTAGATTTAGTTTGTATCACGTCTACTTTTACGCACCATAAAAAGTTACCATGACATACAATGACTGTCCTAAAGCCTTTTAAGCCTAATAACTTCACTAGCTAAGCACACTGAATTAGTATATCTATCATTTTCCAAGGTTGGATCAATTTTCTGTTAAACATAGCTAACGAACTTCTTACGAAGTAACAGACTTGAAAAATAATTTCATTTCCCTTAAAAAAAATTTTAACATTAATCGCCCCGACCAAAACAAAGTCTTCAGGTAAACGGCTATCTCGAAGATCCAATGGATCAGCTGGACCGACCACATACTGGTATGTGTCCTTCTAACTAAGTATGATCGACTAATTTTAAGCAAAAGAATGAAAAACTCATCATAAACCGCCCCGATCACTATCAGTAATCTGGTTAATGGCTATCCTCAAAATCTACAAGTAGAAAATGAGGACCAAAACATATCCGAAGACATGTCCTTCAAACTAATGTAACCGACATATTTTTAAGCGATTAGTGACGTTTTTTTTTTTTTTTTTTTTTTTTTAATATCACAAGAAAAGCATGGTTACTCGGGATTGATCATCCCATTCAGTTCAATAAGGTTTTGAAATCCGGATTTGTCAAACGCTTTAGTATATAAATCAGCGAAATTATCAAGTGTATCCACCTTTTCAAGAATTATCAGTTTCTTCTTAGCACAATCCCGTATGAAATGATGACGTATGTCAATGTGTTTAGTTTTACTATGTTTCACGGGATTGTTAGTTACTGAGATAGCGGCTGTGTTATCAATGCAAATAGGAGTAAGTAAGAAATTCAGACCATAGTCGCGCAACTGTTGTTGTATCCAAAGAACCTGAGAGCAGCAGTTGGATGCTGCCATGTATTCTGCCTCACAGGTTGAAATTGCGACTGAAGTCTGCTTCTTGCACTGCCACGACACCAATCTGCCACCAAGAAACTGACATCCTCCAGTTGTTGACTTCCGACTCTGATTGCACCCTCCATAATCAGAATCTGTGTAAGCGACCAGCTCCAAGTCTCCTCCTCTCGGGTACCACAACCCCAGCTTCGGCTTGCCCTTGAGATACCGCAGTATCCTCTTTGCACCTTTCAAATGAGATTCTTTTGGATTTGCCTGAAAACGTGCACAAAGACAAACAGCAAACATTATATCAGGTCTAGATGCAGTTAAGTACATTAAAGAACCTATTATTGCCCGATATTGAGTTGGGTCCACATTGTTGGTACATAAATGTCAGTAGTTCATAGTCTAGCGAAGTTAATCGAGTCTGTAATGTAATTATGTTTAAGTTTATGTTTATGTATGTAAGCGAAGTTGTCAACAAGTTCGCTTAGGCGAACTTGTTGAACAAGCGAAGTTGTCGACAAGTTCGCCTAGGCGAACTTGTTGAACAACCGAAGTTATGGACAACTTCGCCTGAACATGTCGGGCGAAGTTGTCGTGTCTATATATACTGTAGCCGACGGATTGTTTAGGTTACGAGAGAGGAGTCAGTTGTTGAGTTCAGTGAACGTGCCGAGAGTCTGTAATAGACGTGTTTCAAGTTATAATATATAACGTGTTCGTTTGTATCGCGTGTGATTGTTTTACGTATTCTACGCTCGTAACTACCTACGCATGGATTCCGCACCTACGTAGATAGCGATATCCCGTGTAAGATCCGTCCGGGAACCTACAATTGGTATCAGAGCTTTGGCTCGATTGTGTGGTTCGGGATTTCACGCGGGTGTAGAAAACGTCTCGTTTGACCTATTCGCGGGACGCGTTTTCGTTGATATTGTGTTATACTCACCTTATACAGTCATATTCAAGCCGTCACACCGACCGGAAACTGCTAAATCGTCGAAAACAGATTTGAATATTTTCAGTGTTCTTCGGGCGAAGTTGTTGTTCTTCAGGCGAAGTTGCCGACACTGGAAGTAGGGTTTCGGCGAAGATATAAGGTTGAGCGAAGTTAACCACAACTTCGCCTACCTCATAAGTTCGCCTAAGCGAAGTTAACCTCAACTTCGCTTACCTCCTAAGTTCGCTTACCTTAAGCGAAGTTATTCTCAACTTCGCCAAGTCACGCGAATTTAAGGATTTTCCAGCGAAGTTAACACTTAAGCGAAGTTATCCTTAACTTCGCCTATAGTACTGTTTGGAAGAATTTTTGTTTTTTTTTCGGGTTTTTCTTGTTTTCGAGAAGATGTCGCCGATTAACATCTCAGAGTTAGTCAAAATGGAAGTTGAAGCGGGGTCGGCTACTAAGGCCCCAAGGTTGATGAAAGGAACCGACTTTGTGGCGTGGAAGGATAGGTTCATTCAGTATATTAAATACCAGGATGCAAAGATGTGGGTGTGCATCCAGGATGGATATATTCCACCGACAATGGAATACGAAGGTCGGGATGTGGTAAAGAAGTACAACAAGATGGAGGAAGAAGAGAAAAAGATGTATGAGGCCGAGAGCAAGGCCCATGCTGCAATTACTATGGCTCTTCCTCAAGAGATTCTCCATACATTCAGGAAGTACACTTCTGCACGAGAGCTTTGGGATGCTCTTGAGAATAGATTCGAAGGGAACGTGGGTATTCGTGCCTCGAAGATTAAGCTGTTAAAGACTCAGTTCTCTGTCTTCAAGTATTTGAAGAACGAATCGCTCGATGATATTATCACCCGATATTATCATCTAATGACTGAGCTGAACAACTATTCTATTGCTTACAGAGAGGAGGAAATAGTTGAGATGCTTCTCGATGCTCTCCCACCGAAGTGGGAAATGTACACTGTTCTAATGAGGGAAGACAAAGACTTTCCTGATTATGACTTGGAGACAGCAGTAAACAAGCTCAGAACCTTTGAGCTTAATATGGTTCGTAAAGAGACACCAACGGATCAGGTTCAAGACCCTGGTATGTATGGTGCCAAAGTTAACTTAGGCTCAAGTTCGAAGTCTGAATCTGCTGCTTACTACTCCAAAGGAGAGTCAGGTTCTAACTCTTCTCATGAAGGAAATGTGTCAATAAACATGAACGGTGATGTTTGCTTTGTTGCTGGAGGATCAAGTGCTTCGAAACCTCAAGCATCCAAGAGTAGTTTCTCTCCCAGTGCTTCAAGCAATAACTACTCTAAGATGCCAATGAGTGTCAAATCTGCTGAAGAGCAGTTTGCACTCTATGCATCTTTTATTGCTTCTTACGAGAACTACATACAAGGGAAGATTGTGGACCCTGCTGCTTTGGAAGAAGACTATGACCAGATCGATCCTGATGATCTGGAGGAGATGGATCTGCAGTGGCAGATGGCGATGATAGTCAGAAGAGTGAAGCGTTTCATGAAGAAGACTGGCAGAAAGTTCGTAGGTGGAAAGCCAGGATTTGATAAGTCAAGGGTGAGGTGTTACAATTGTCAACAAAATGGACACTTTGCAAAGGAGTGCACTAATGCACGTGTAGAACGTAGTCAGGGGAGGACTACACAGCAAAGTGGAAATAACAATGGGAATAATGCCATGATGTCTGATGCTGGTGAATACAACTGGAACATGTTCTCTGGAGAACTCTTTGAGCAGGCACACATGGCGAAGGTTGCAGCTGAAGAATGTATGAAAGCTGCTGAAAATGAAAAAGCTTTCATGGCTGATGACCAGAACTCCGAGGTATGTACTAAACCTATCTGTACTAAATGTGAGAACTTGTCTGAACAGCTTGCTACAATTACTGATCAGTATGTTAAGTTGGATGCCGAATTTAAAACCTTGAAAGAAGATCATCACTTCATAAAGACAAGAGAAAATAATTATAAAATAAAAATTAAAGCTTGTGAAAAAGACGTTAAAAGTTTAAAAACAAAATTAGCTGAAAAAATTGATGTGATCGATCTAAGCTACGAGGTTTTAGAAGAGAAAACCAAGTTAATCGCTGAGAAAGAAAAACAGATTGCTGATCACCAGGTAAAAGTGGTGGAACTAAATAGGAAACTGGAGCAATTCCGGAATTCCTCTGCTATTCTTGATCACCTCGTTAGTGATCAAGGTTCCTCACCTAAGAGGGGAGGAATTGGTTACCATGAGGTTCCACCACCTTATAACCATAATTATACTTTCAATCCTAGTGTTCATGAATCTGTTAATTTTGTAGCTGATCAGACAGGTCCTGCTAAGGAAACTGGTAAAGTACCGGAAGTTAGTAAAGGCGAAACAAGTTCGCCTGTCTCAAAAGTTAAAATTTCTATTTCAAGTCCAGTCTCATCTGATTCGGATAAGTCATCCGAGTCGGGTAAGACAAAAGAGAAGGAAGTGTTACCCACTAGTGGAGAAAAAGTTAAATCAACTAAAAGGAGTACTCCACTCAACCCATATGTCCCACCTTATGTGAGACGTACGGTTGGTAATACTGCCTCCACATCTAAAACATCTGCTGAAAAGAAAGCTGAACATAGGTGTTGTTTTAGATGTAATCAAACAGGGCACCTTGTTGCTGATTGCCCTCTGAAGCAGCGTTTCAGAGAGGTGAGGCCCTCGAAAACTGAGACTAAGGTTTTTGGTAATCGTTTAAATGTTAAAAATGAAAACCATTCAAATTTGAGAGATAATACAGGTTTTCAAAGAAACACATCTCGTTTTTACACTACTAATAACCAAACCAAATGCTATAATTCTTTTGATTCTCTTAATGTTCGTCGGTTTGGTTGGCCTCACTATCAGTCTCCAAGGAGGTATCCTGTTAGGACTCGTGGAAATTTTTCTAATGCTAATTTTGGTCAGCCAAGGTGTGTGAGTTCTGTTAAGAAGGTTAATCGACCCAAGACCAAGAGGTCTTGGGTCCCCAAATTTTAATAATCTCTTTTGTTTGTGCAGGAACAGTTGAACAGGGCGTCCAATAATCTTTGGGTTGTGGACAGCGGCTGTTCCCGGCACATGACTGGTAACAAGGATTTGTTACAAGATTTAAAACCTGTTCAAGGAGCAAGAGTCAGTTTTGCCGGTGAGAGTGGAGGCAAAATAACAGGAAGGGGTACGGTAACTAACGGGAAGATGACGTTAGAAAATGTGAACTTTGTTGAAGAACTGAAGCACAATCTGCTGAGTGTGTCGCAGATTTGTGATAAAGATTATACCGTACACTTCACGAAGACTGATGCGATTGTGTTGAAGCCTGGTTTTCAAATACCAGAGGAGTGGATAGTAATGAAGGCTCCACGTGATCGAAATACGTATATGATGGATTTAAGTTCAACTGAAATGTCAACGGAAGAATCGTGCCTTTTGACGAAAGCAAGCGAATCGGAATCTGAACTGTGGCACAGGAGAATGGGGCACATTCATCTTCGGAAGATGAACCATATTGTCAGACATGGGTTTGTGTTGGGTGTTCCCTTAAAAAGTTTCAATTTTGAAGACAAATGTCTTGCGTGCAAAAAGGGAAAGCAGCACAAGAAGTCCCATCTCACCAAGAAAGTAAATTCAATTGCCAGTACACTAGAGCTGCTTCACATGGATCTCTTCTGTCCTGTGAATGTAAGAAGTCTAGGTGGTACAACTTATTGCTTGGTGATCACTGATGACTACTCACGATACTCGTGGGTATACTTCCTGAAATCAAAGAACGAAACGGCTCAAATGGTGAAGAATCTGATTACCAAAGTTGAGAACATTATGGATAAACGAGTGAAGTTCATTAGAAGTGACAATGGTTCCGAGTTTAAAAATTTTGAAATGGAGATCTTCTGTCTGTCAATAGGGATTGAACACCAATTCAGCGCTCCGTATACTCCGCAACAGAATGGAGTGGCTGAAAGGAAGAATAGAACTTTAATTGAAGGAGCCAGAACTATGCTGGCTGATTCGAAGCTTCCGGTGGTGTTCTGGGCTGAAGCTGTTTCTACAGCTTGCTATGTACTGAATAGAGTTTTAACGGTAAAAAGACTTAATAAAACATGCTACGAGCTTATGCATGGGAGAAAGCCCAATTTGTGTGGACTTGAAGCTTTCGGGTCCCCGTGTTCAATTTTAAAGGCACATTCAAAGTTTGGTGAAGCAGCCGATGAAGGAATCTTAGTCGGCTATGAAGTTGGGACTCCCAACAGGCGTGTCTTTAATACAACGAACGGCAAGGTTGAGGTGGTATGTAACACCGACATTACGAGTTACAAATCGCCAAGACCGAGCATCGGACCTCCTGGGATTTTCGACTATGATAGGCTCTTCAAGTCTTTTAACATACCTGATTTGTTTTGTACAGAAGAAGAAGAACGTGTTGCTACGAAGATGATTCTAGATGAGGAGGAAAATTTGGCACATAGACAGCTATTTGATGATTGTCAACCTTCCTCATCAAATTCTATCGGTTCCCCTGTTGTCTCTCCTGAAGAAGAGTTTATTAATCCATTTCACTCTCAGCCAGAAACAACCATTGATGAGCTCTCTTCTAATTTAGAAGATAATTTGCATGTCGGTGCTGTTCCGACCACGAGAATTCACAAAGAACACCCTTTGGAGAATGTTATAGGTGATGTGTCCTCCGGTGTACAAACCAGAAGTAGCTTGAATGAGCACACCTGTGTTTATACAAGCATTAAGGAAACGGGTATAATGAACGAATGTTTGTACTCATGCTTTATTAGCCAGATTGAACCGAAAAATTATCAAATGGCTCTTAAGGACAGCTCGTGGGTCGAGGCCATGCAAGAAGAGTTGGCTCAATTTAAGAAGATGGAAGTTTGGACTTTGGTTGAAAAACCAAGGAATGTGCATGCGATAGGCACAAAATGGGTGTTTAAGTGCAAGAGAGATGAAAAGGGGATTATTGTAAGAAACAAGGCGAGGCTGGTCGTTAAAGGTTTTAATCAGCAAGAGGGGATAGATTATAATGAAGTGTTCGCTCCGGTGGCCAGGTTGGAAGCGATAAGATTGTTTTTGGCGTTTGCTGCTTTTAAGAAGATGAAAGTGTTTCAGTTGGACGTGAAGAGTGCGTTCCTCAATGGGAAAGTTGATGAGGTTGTGTATGTTGAGCAACCTCCGGGTTTTCCTGACCCAGACTTTCCTGATCACGTGTACAAGTTGAGCAAGGCACTGTATGGATTACATCAGGCACCTCGTGCCTGGTATTCAACGTTATCGGACTACTTGCTAGAGAATGGTTTTGAAAGGGGTTTGATTGACAGCACACTGTTTGTGAAGAGAGATGGAAGTGACTTCCTGCTGGTTCAAGTCTACGTGGATGACATCATATTTGCTGCATCAAGAGTCTCCATGTGTCAGGAATTTGAGGCCGTCATGAAGAAAAGATTTGAGATGAGTGCTATGGGTGAACTAACGTTCTTTTTAGGATTGCAGGTTGATCAAAAGAAGGATGGGATGTTCATTCATCAAACAAAATATGTTCATGATGTCCTCAAGCGCTTCAAGATGGAGGACTGTTCTCCATTTGACACTCCAATTTGCGTCAACCACAAGTTAGGAGCTGAAATAGACGGTGACGCAGATGTGGACCCAACTCAGTATCGGGCTATAATAGGTTCTTTGATGTATTTGACTGCTTCTAGGCCTGATATAATGTTTGCTGTTTGTCTTTGTGCTCGTTTTCAGGCAAACCCAAAGGAATCTCACATGTAGGGTGTGAAGAGGATTTTGCGGTATCTCAAAGGCAAGCCGAAGCTAGGGTTGTGGTACCCGAAGGGAGGAGACGTGGAACTGGTTTCTTATACAGATTCTGATTATGGAGGGTGCAATCAGAGTCGGAAGTCGACAACAGGAGGATGTCAGTTTCTCGGTGGAAGATTAGTTTCCTGGCAGTGCAAGAAACAGACATCAGTCGCAATCTCAACGTGCGAAGCTGAATATATGGCAGCATCCAACTGCTGCTCTCAGGTTTTGTGGATTCAGCAACAATTGCGCGACTATGGTCTGAATTTCTTACTCACTCCTATTTTTATTGATAACACTGCTGCCATCTCAGTAATTAACAATCCCGTGAAACATAGTAAAACTAAACATATTGACATTCGTCATCATTTCATACGGGATTGTGCTGAGAAGAAACTGATTAAGGTCGAAAAGGTCGATACGCTAGAAAATTTCGCTGATTTATTTACAAAAGCGTTTGATAAATCCAGATTTCAAAACCTAATTGAGCTGAACGGGATGATCAATCCCGAGTAACCATGTTTTTTTTTTGTGTTTATTAAAAAAAAAAAAAAAACGTCACTATTGCTTAAAATTAGTCAGTTACCTCAGTTTGATGGACATATCCTCGGATATGTTTTGGTCCTCGTTTCTACTTGTAGAGAATGAGGGTCGCCATTAACCAGATGACTGAAAGTGACCGGGGCGGTTATGATGTGTTTTCTTTCTGTCGCTGAAAATTAGTCGTTCATACTTAGTTAGAAGGACACATACTTGTATGTGGTCGGTCCAGTTGATTCATTGGATCTTCAGGATTGCCGTTTACCTGAAGACTTTGACGTGATCGGGGCGATTGAAGTCAAAATTTTTTTTGGGAAATGAAATTACTTTTCAAGTCTGTTACTTCGTAAGAAGTTCGTTAGCTATGTTAAACGGAAAATTGATCCAACCTTGGAAAATGATAGATATACTAACTTTGTGTGCTTAACTAGTGAAGTTATTAGGCTTAAAAGGCTTTAGGACAATCATTGTATGTCATGGTAACTTTTTATGGTACGTAAAAGTAGACGTGATACAAACAAATTTTACTTGATTTTACGTGGAAACTCCTTAAGAGTTTTGCGTGTCTTCATATATATCTTTTCGAATGATAGGCAGAAAAGCGATTACCCAGTCATACACGAGCCCATGTGTGTTCTGATTCCCGTGAAGATAGCGTTTCAAGATACTGCAGTGATCCAGATTCGGGACTTGCAGTTAATTTCTACTTTGAAGTCTATGTTGTTCATAAAAAAAAAAAAAAAAAATATTTGAAGTTATTGTAACATATTAGTGATCATAAAATCAAGACTTCTCTATCTTAGAGTAAGAAGAAGAACGGGAACCAGAAGAAGAGTACATACATGTTTAATCAGACACTATGGGTCGAAGTCAATTCGGGGTGACTTGGGGAAAGCCAAATACGCTTTGAGGATAGATAGGAGACATCAATATTTTTGAGTTGTTGCCCACTTAAATTTTAAGGATTAATTGAACCTAACTCGTATCACAGAAACGATGAAAACCATTTTAAGTTATACCTGCTTACAACCTGTCTTTATATGTCATAATACAGCTAAACACGGATCTATGTGACAGTCACGTAGTTAGTATGATTCCTGTTCGGATCTTTTCTAAAACGTAGCAGTCCCTATCGAGACTGAAATTTGATCCCTTATACTTTAAATTTTTTAAGTTTTTGTACTTAGATAGTTTTATGATTTTTTATCTGGTTACTTAGAATTGATCATATTGTTTATTTTTTAAAGGGAAGTTTTAAAGAGCTAATTCAAATTGTTCAAAATTATAAGGTTTG
This sequence comes from Bidens hawaiensis, assembly GCF_021521415.1. Lineage (NCBI taxonomy): Eukaryota > Viridiplantae > Streptophyta > Magnoliopsida > Asterales > Asteraceae > Bidens > Bidens hawaiensis. The sequence goes on along the minus strand of NW_027498445.1, from coordinate 14,967 downwards.
GTTATGAAAATACAGTCGAAGTTGTTGAATCAGGCGAACTTGTGGATAACTTCACCTAGGCGAAGTTATCCGTAACTTCGCCTGACCAACTCTGACCCTATATAAGGATTTCAAACAGTAAAATTTTCATTATTTACAATATACAGCGAACTTGAGCTCCGATATATCAGCGAACTTGATCTTTTCGATTTCGATTTCTTTCTTTGTTCTCAGTTTCAGTTATCGTTTCACGGTATGTGTTATCGGTACATCGTGTTAGCTGTTTCTTCTTGTTTATCAAACTTTATTTCGACCGCTTCGAGATCTTGGTCCGTCGGACTCAAAACCGACTTTTATAACTTGTGTTTAACGTGTTCATGGATAAACGTTTCGTCCACATAACCTTAATACCAAGTGTTATTGAGTTCTTCATCGTCAATTTTACCGAAACATCGGATTTTCGGATGTTTGGAATGCTAACAGTCGCCGATTCAGTTCAGGCGAAGTTAGGGTTTCGGCGAAGTTATCCGCAACTTCGCCTGACGATTAATTTCGCCTGAGGCGAAGTTATCCGCAACTTCGCCTGAGGCTTAATTTCGCCTAACCCTTATCTTCGCCTGAGGCGATGTTGTGATGAGGCGAAGTTAACTTTAACTTCGCCTAGACCTTGTTACTTAAAATTAATTAGACGAACTTAAAGATGAAGCGAAGTTGTTCCCAACTTCGCCTCACCTTTAACTTCGCCTATACAGGTTTGATCACAACTTCGCTCCTGGTAATCAAGCGAACTTGTGTAACACTTTAACGTTTATCTAACTTGGTTCGTTTAGTGCAGATATGGCTGCTGTTGGAAGTGCAGGAGGTGCAGGTGATGACGGTGATGATCTCAGACAATTCTTCCCAGCTCATAACCAGTTCATAACACTTGACCCAGATGCAAATGGCGTGGAGGACTACAGGGAGATAATTACTTTTCTCCTGCGCTCAAGGATATATCACGCAATAACAACTACCCTGCCTATTTCCCTACCGAATATTGAAGACTTTTGGCAGACGGTAGAGTACGATTTCCGGGTTGAGCCCCCGGTTATGCGAGCCACCGTTCAGTTTTCTTCTGAACAAATACGGGTGGCGTTGCGGTTTGGTGAAGAGACGAGGGATGACCCAACGGAGTTTGTTGCGCCATTCCGTGATGGGGCGTTCCTCAGGATGGGGTATTCTGGTCCCTTAGGGGACACACAACGTAGGAAGGGATTCCTTTTAGATCAGTGGCGCTTCCTTATGCACATCATGATCGTATGTATGTCAGGACGGAAGGCAGGCACTGATGGTATGGGTGCGACAATGCAGTCTGCTATGACGGCGTTGACTTATAATAAAGGATATTCTTTCAGCCAGATGATCTTTTACGAGATCGATAGGCAACGAAGGGCTGTGGCGCGTGAGCGGTTTATAATGTATCCACGATTCCTACAGATGATATTAAATCATGTGGCTCCGACGCTGCCTCAACGACGCCCTATTCGATACGTGGAAAGTGTGACAAAACGTATCTTTGCACAGTGTCGCACTTCCAGCGCACGAAGCAAGCCTGAGCTGCGTCCCAGGCATACTCCGCTCTTTGGGTACCTTATAAACCCGGAGTATGTGCCTGCGGCAGGGGACGAGTTCAGAGACCCAAGACCACAATAGGCGGCAGCACCCCAGGCTGTATCAGCTGCGCCTGCTGTATCTGCTGCTGTGTCAGCTGCAGAGATTGACCTTGATGCCATGTTGGGAGGCCAAGGAATGTTTGATATGGACCGAGTTGATCCTCAAGAGAATATTCAAGTCTCGGGTCCACAGGCTGACTTTGATGATGTGATGGAAGAGGCTAGACGGATGATGGTAACGCATGAGAGAACAGTTGGGAAACAAAAGAGAACTGTTGATGACGACGACGAGGAAGATGATGAAGAAGAAGCTGTGCAGCTGGTGAGAAAGCGTTCACGAAGGGAAAGGACAGGTATGGGTGTAGGAGCTGGAGAGACTTCACGGTTGGTACGTTTTGCTCCACCTGCCTTGTCTGGTATGTTTTTGGTCCCTTCTACAGCACAGACTACAAGCTTAAGCGCTACAGTTGTTCCTGTGGTGGCAACTACTGCATCTGTTAGCATTCCGTCCACCACAGCACAACTCTCGGCTCCGGAGATCGTATCGTTGCCGCCTCCAACGCTCACTACGTCGGAGGTTGTTGCACAATTCATAGAGTCGACAGTTGTTGCTACCACTGCAGGGTTACCAAGTGTACCACCTGCGGTTACGCCCACTTCAGACTCGGAACGAATAGCTTCACTAGAGCGGATCGTTGCTGAGCAGTCCAAGACTATTCAACGCCTAGTGGAAGCAAATCAACTGCAGGCATCCCTCCTAGTTGAGCACGGGAAAGTTATAGATGCCTTGAAGGTGTTCTTGGCATCTCAGGGGGAGATGAGCTGTAGAGGCGACGAGCTGAGGACGAAAAGAAGAAATGATCAAGACGATGATCCCAATGCACCGGAAGGTGTAGGTGGTGAGTTGCCAAGAACTACTATAGCTCTTGGGGCTTTCACAACTGAGGGGGAGTCTGCCGCTGGTGATGATGTGGTTGCTGTTGGTGATGATGTGGATGTGGTTGAAGATGTTGAGATTGTTGATGATATGATTGATGCGCTGAAAGAGATAGACGATATGTTAGAGGATGATGAGTTGATAAATGAAGATGATGTTCTGCCAATCGATGAGATCGAAAAGATTGGTGCAGAAATTGTTGTTGAGAATGTGATAGAAGAAGGAGAGATTGTTGAAGAAAATGTAGAGCATGAGATCCCTGTGGTTGAACAGTCGACTATATGTGAAGATGCTGTGGTTGACAACACTGAGTGGGAAGATCAGCCAAACTGGAAGGAAGGCTGCGCTCAGTGGTTTGTAAAGACGAAGAAGCCAGCAGTACCGACGATGTTCAAAAAGTCGTATAATATAAAGGGATATGCAGAATCAAAGAAGGGAATCATATGCTGGTTGTACGATGAAGAGTTGAAACTATTTGTGATCAAACGTTACGACGGCATTCAGTACTTCAAGAAGATGTTAAGATTCCTGAATACATTACCGGAGTGTGAGGTGAAAGACTTAGCAAGACTGGGGCTGATAAACAGAAGTGATGATAACATAGCGAGAGTAATTGGGAAAATTGTTTGGAAGGAGGCCATTAAAGATAAAAAGTTTGAACTTCTGAAGCCTCAGAAAGGGAAGTTAGTAGAAGACAAAGATAGAGGGATGAGGGCAGACGGCAAACCATGGATGGTTATGAAGTATAAACCAGTCCGTCATTTAAAAGAAGTGCCGATGAAGGTGATGCCCAAGAACGTCTTGAAAGACTTGAAGTGGTGGTACGTGGATTGTGAAACTGCTGAAGCGGTCATGGAGGATGAAGATGAGCAAGAGATCATGAGAGTGTATGATCCTATGCACTTAGTCAATTTGTCTCAAGCTGACTTGCAGGTACTACATGCTAAGAAGATTTTCTACATTCCTGCTTGGAAAGAGGAAGCTAAGAAGTACCAGAAGTTGGTTTCTGTATGTGTTAGACAGGGAGTGCATGCTTGAAGAGATGAAGAGAGAAGACGAGAGATTACAAGACACAAGCTTTGAAGATCAAGACATGAAGCTACTGCCAAGGGGGAGTCTGTTGGTACATAAATGTCAGTAGTTCATAGTCTAGCGAAGTTAATCGAGTCTGTAATGTAATTATGTTTAAGTTTATGTTTATGTATGTAAGCGAAGTTGTCAACAAGTTCGCTTAGGCGAACTTGTTGAACAAGCGAAGTTGTCGACAAGTTCGCCTAGGCGAACTTGTTGAACAAGCGAAGTTATGAACATCTTCGCCTGAACATATCGGGCGAAGTTGTCGTGTCTATATATACTGTAGCCGACGGATTGTTTAGGTTACGAGAGAGGAGTCAGTTGTTGAGTTCAGTGAACGTGCCGAGAGTCTGTAATAGACGTGTTTCAAGTTATAATATATAACGTGTTCGTTTGTATCGCGTGTGATTGTTTTACGTATTCTACGCTCGTAACTACCTACGCAGGGATTCCGCACCTACGTAGATAGCGATATCCCGTGTAAGATCCGTCCGGGAACCTACACACATCTGCATCACCGTCTACTTCAGCACCCAATTTGTGATTGACGCAGATTGGAGTATCATATGGAGAACTGTCCTCCATCTTGAAGCGCTTGAGCACATCATGAACATACTTCGTCTGATGAATGAACATCCCGTCCTTCTTCTGATCAACCTGCAATCCTAGAAAGAAAGTTAGTTCACCCATAGCACTCATTTCAAACCTTTTCTTCATGACGGCTTCAAACTCCTGACACATGGAGACTTTTGATGCAGCAAATATAATGTCATCCACGTAGACTTGTACCAGCAGGAAGTCGCTTCCATCTCTTTTGAAGAACAACGTGCTATTAATTTTCCCTCTTTCAAAACCATTCTCGAGCAAGTAATCCGATAAAGTTGCATACCAGGCACGAGGTGCCTGATGTAATCCATACAACGCCTTGCTCAACCTGTACACGTGATCTGGAAAGTCTGGGTCAGGAAAACCCGGAGGTTGCTCAACATACACAACCTCATCAACTTTCCCATTCAAAAACGCACTCTTCACATCTAGCTGAAACACTTTCATCTTCTTAAAAGCAGCAAACGCCAAAAACAGTCTTATGGCTTCCAACCTGGCCACCGGAGCGAACACTTCATTATAATCAATCCCCTCTTGTTGATTAAAACCTTTAACGACTAGCCTCGCCTTGTTTCTAACAATAATCCCCTTATCATCTCTCTTGCACTTAAACACCCATTTTGTGCCTATCGCATGCACATTCTTTGGTTTTTCAACCAAAGTCCAAACTTCCATCTTCTCGAATTGAGCCAACTCTTCTTGCATGGCCTCGACCCACGAGCTGTCCTTTAAAGCCATTTGATAATTCTTCGGTTCAATCTGGCTTATAAAGCAGGTATACAGGCATTCATTGATTATTCCTGTCTCCTTAATGCTTGTATAAACACAGGTATGTTCATTCAAGCTACTTCTCGTTTGTACACCTGAGGACACATCACCAATCACATTATCCAAAGGGTGATCTTTATGAATTCTCGTGGTCGGAACAGAACCGACATGCAAATTATCTTCCAAATTAGAAGAGATCTCGTTAATGGTTGTTTCTGGCTGAGAGTGAAAAGGATTGATAAATTCTTCTTCAGTTGAGGCAGCAGGGGTACCGATAGTGTTTGATGAGGAAGGTTGACATTTATCAATCAGCTGTCTTTGCAATAGATTTTCTTCCTCATCGAGTATCATCTTCGTCGTGGCTCTTTCTTCTTCTTCAGAAATTTCCAAATCCGGTACGTTAAACGACTTAAAAAGCTTAACATAGTCGAAAAGCTCAGCAGGTCCATTGCTAGGTTTTGGCGGTTGGTAACTTGTGATGTCGGTGTTACACACCACCTCCACCTTGCAAGTCAAAGTATTGAAGACACGTCTGTTGGGTGTACCAACAACATAACCGACTAAGATTCCTTCATCGGCTACTTCGCCAAATTTAGAGTTTGTCTTCAAGATCGAACAAGGGGACCCGAATGGTTCAAGACCACTCAAGTTGGGCTTCCTTCCATGCATAAGCTCGTAACATGTTTTACCAAGTCTCTTAACGGTTAACACTCTATTCAGAACATAGCAGGCTGTAGCAACTGCTTCAGCCCAGAACATCACAGGAAGCTTCGAATCTGCCAGCATAGTTCTGGCTCCTCTAATTAAAGTTCGGTTCTTCCTTTCAGCCACTCCATTTTGTTGCGGAGTATACGGAGCGCTGTATTGATGTTCAATTCCTTTCTGAAGACAGAAGTTCTCCATTTCAAAATTCTTGAACTCCGTCCCATTGTCACTTCTGATGAATTTAACTGTTTTACTCAAGACGTTCTCAACTTTGGTAATCAAATTCTTCACCATTTGAGCCGTCTCATCTTTCGATTTCAGAAAATATACCCACGAATATCGCGAGTAGTCATCAGTGATCACCAAGCAGTAAGAAGTACCTCCTAGACTTTTTACATTCACGGGACCGAAGAGATCCATGTGAAGCAGTTCTAGAGTACTGGCAATAGAGTTGACCTTCTTGGTGAGATGGGATTTCTTGTGTTGCTTTCCCTTCTTGCATGCAATACATTTGTCTTCAAAGTTAAAACTTTTCAAGGGAACGCCCATCACAAGCCCATTCCTGACAATGTGGTTCATCTTCCGAAGATGAATGTGCCCCATCCTCCTGTGCCACAATTCGGATTCCGATTCGCTTGCTTTCGTCATTAAACATGATTCTCCCGTGGCCATTTCAGTAGACCTCATATCCATCACATAAGTATTTGTATCACGTGGAGCTTTCATCACTATCCACTCGTCTGGTATCTGAAAACCAGGCTTCAACACGATCGCCTCATTCTTCGTGAAATGAACAGTGTAATCCTTATCACAAATCTGCGACATACTCAGCAGATTGTGCTTCAACTCTTCTACAAAGTTCACATTCTCAAGAGTCATTTTCCCATTGGACACCGTTCCTTTTCCAGTAATTCTTCCTCCACTTTCACCGGCAAAGCTAACTCTTGCTCCTTGAACAGGTTTTAAGTCGTGCAACAAGTATTTGTTACCTGTCATGTGCCGGGAACAGCCGCTATCTACAATCCAAAGACTGTGGGCAGCCCTGTTCAACTGTTCCTGCACAATAAAGCAAAGGATTAGAATCTAGGGACCCAAGACCAATTGGTCTTGGATCTATACATCCCGTACTTCTGCTTTCCAAAGTTAGCATCTGGATAATTCCTGTCAGTCCTATTAGGAAATCTCCTTGGAAATTGAGTGTGAGGCCTTCCAAACCTATGTGTATTGAAAGTATTATATCTGGCGGTTTGGTTATTAGCATTGTTAAACTGAGGTTTGTTTCTGTAAAAACCTGAATTAGTTACATTTCGGAACTTTGAAAGGTTTTCATTTTTAGCAGTATTAAAATTACCATTAGACTTACGCTCAGTTTTAATAGGCCTCACACCTCTGAATTTCGGTGTTAGAGGGCAATCTGCAACAAGATGTCCTAACTTATTACACCTAAAACAACACCTATACTCCATTTTCTTTTCAAAGGTTGTTTTGGATGTCGAGGCAGTGTTACTGGCCGTTCGTCTCACATAAGGTGGGACGTACGGGTTGAGTGGAGTACTCTTTTTATAAGTTTTATCTTTTTCTCCACCAGTGGGTAACACTACCTTCTCTTTTGTCTTACCCGATTCGGACAACTTATCCGAATCTGATGAGACTGGACTCGTAACAGAATTTTTCTCACTTGAAACAGGCGAACTCGTTTCGCCACTACTAACACTTGGTTCTTTACTCGTAACCTTGATTGGAGCTGTCTGAGGAACTTCAAAATCAACAGATTTCTGAACACTAGGGTTAAAAGTGTAATTGTGGTTATAAGGTGATGGAACCTCGTGATAACCAATTCATCCCCTCTTTGTAGAGGTACCTTGATCACTAACAAGGTGATCAAGAATAGCTGAGGAATTTCTGAACTGTTCAAGTTTTCGGTTCAGTTCCACCACTTTCACCTGGTGGTCAGCAATCTGCTTTTCTCGTTCAGCAATCAGTTTAGTCTTTTCTTCTAAAACCTCATAACTTAGATCAATTACTTCAATTTTTTCAGCAAGTTTTGTTTTTAAGCTTTTAACATCTTTTTCACACGCTTTTATTTTAACTTTGTAACTGTTTTCTCTTGCTTTCATAAAGTGATGATCTTCTTTAAGAGTTTTAAATTCAGCATCTAAACGAACATACTGATCAGTTATGGTAGCAAGTTGCTTAGACAAATTCTCACATTTAGTACAAATAGATTTAGAACTTACCTCGGAGAGTTGATCATTGTTATCTGCCATGAAAGCTTTTTCCTTACCAGTAGCTTTCTCTTCTCCGTTAATCTTCTCACATTCTTCATTCTCAACCTTAGCCATATTTGCATGTTCACTAGCTTCATTCAAATGCAGGTTCTAGTTGTATTCACCTGCTTCTCTGGACAACATGGCATTGACTTCTTTACTACTCTCAGTGTGCTGTGCAGACCGGCCCTGACCACGTTCAACTCGCTCGTTTCTGCAATCTTTGGCAAAGTGCCCGTTTTGTTGACAGTTATAGCACCTCACCTTAGACTTGTCGAACCCTGGCCTGCCACCAACAAACTTTCTCCCCGTCTTTCTCATAAACTTCTTCACTCTCCTCACTATCATGGCCATTTGCCATTGTAAATCCATTTCCTCCAGATCATCAGCATCGATCTGGTCATAGTCTTCATCTAGCATCGCTGGATCAACCACCTTTCCTTGAATATAGTTTTCATATGAAGCAATAAATGAAGCATAGAGGCCAAACTGCTCTTCAGCAGATTTGACGCTCATTGGCATCTTAGAGTAATTATTGCTTGAGGAACTTGAAGATCCACTACTCTGGCTTGCTGTCTGTTGAGTACCAATTGATCCACCGCCTACAAAGCAAACATCCCCATTTGAGTTTACTGACACATGCCCCTCCTGTGAAGAATTGGCACCCGACTCACCCTTCGAGTAGTAGGCGGCAGAATCAGTCTTTGAACTTGTATTGGAGTTTACTTTAGCACCGTACATGCCTGGATCTTGAACCTGATCCATAGATGTTTCTTTTCTTACCATATTAAGCTCAAAAGTTCTGAGCTTGTTGACAGCGGTTTCAAGATCATAAGTAGGGAAGTCCTTGTCTTCCCTCATTAGTACAGTATACATCTCCCATTTTGGTGGGAGAGCATCGAGAAGCTTTTCCACAATCTCTTCTTCTCGGTAGGAAATGGAGTAGTTACTCAATTCAGTCATTAGATGATAATATCGAGTGATAATGTCATCCAGAGATTCGTTCTTTAAGTACTTAAAGACTGAAAATTGAGTCTTGAGCAACTTTATCTTTGAAGCCCGAATACCTACATTCCCTTCAAATCTGCTCTCAAGAGCTTCCCAAAGCTCTCTAGCTGATGTATACTTTCTGAATGTATGGAGGATCTCCTGTGGAAGAGCCATTGTGATTGCAGCATGAGCCTTGCTCTCGGCTTCATACATCTTTTTCTCCTCCTCTTCCATTTTACTGTATTTCTTGATTTGGTCTCGACCCTCATACTCCATGATTGGTGGAATATATCCATCTTGGATGCATACCCACATTTTCGCATCCTGGTACTTAACGTATTGTATGAACCGATCCTTCCACGCGACAAAATCGGTTCCCTTCAGCAACCTTGGGGCCTTTGTAGCTGACCCCGCTTCAACTTCCATCTTTACAAGCTCCGAAATGTTGATCGACGACATTCTTCTTGAAGACTAAGAAACCCGAAAAATTCTGAATAGGCGAAGTTAAAATAATTTCCTCTGAACAGTACTGTAGGCGAAGTTAAGGATAACTTCGCTTAAGTAATAACTTCGCTGGATTCTTCTTAAATTCGCGTGACTGGGCGAAGTTAAGAATAACTTCGCTTAGGGTAAGCGAACTTAGAAAGTAGGCGAACTTGATGAGAACTTCGCTGAGCTAGGCGAACTTGAGGATAACTTCGCTGAGTTAGGCGAAGTTGAGGAGGTAGGCGAAGTTGTAAATAACTTCGCTTCTCCTTATATCTTCGCTGAAACCCTACGTATCCTGACGGCAACTTCGCCTGATGAACAGCAACTTCGCCTGACGAACTTAAACTTTCTGCAGATCTGAAACTCGGATTTTAACGACGTTTTTGACGGTTTAAAGGCTTAAACACACTGGTAGGAGGCTAGAATGAGCAAAAACACCAAAAACTCGTCCCGTGAATACCCGAAATGGGACGAATTCTACACCCGCGTGAATATCCCGAACCACACAATCGAGCAAATGCTCTTATACCAATTGTAGGTTCCCTGGACGGATCACACGAGATATCCCGATATACACAGGTGCGGAATCCCTGTGTAGATCGTTACGGACGTAGAATACAAGCTCACGAACACACTAACACGATACGAACAAAACCACGTTATATTAATAACTCGAACTGTGATACTTACAGACTCTCGACCTCACGTCACTTGACTCACTGAATTACACGTAAATTAACCAACTGATCAACTAACAAAACAGTAGACCGTAGCCTATATAAATACACGACAACTTCGCCTCAGGCGAAGTTGTCTATAACTTCGCTCGTTCAACAAGTTCGCCTAGGCGAACTTGTCAACAACTTCGCTTGGTTAACAAGTTCGCCTAAGCGAACTTGTCAACAACTTCACTTTAACAAACAAATACAAACAATATTACAGACTCGATTACAGACATTAGACATATGAACTACTGACATCTATGCATCAACACTTCTAATCGTTGAGTGAATCTTTTGTTCCAATGGCCGGCAAATCCAGAAAAATCGAAGTGCTATTATTTTTTTATGATAATTAACAATAATAAACGAAAAGTCGTTGATTTTTAAAATTGTGTACAGAAAATATTTGTATGGGCCTAATTGAATGGACTATGCATATTGGATCTTGTTAAAAATATTAAAAATTAGGCAAAATCTTTAACAAAGATATATAAGTCAATTAGTAAATTCTATTATTGATTTTTTTACCAAATTACAATTTAAAATCAGTATTTTATAAAGATATTCATAAATTTATGTTACACATAGTTAATAAATAAGATTTTTATTAATGTTTAACATTTAGTAATTTATAATACAAAATTTTTACAAAAATATACTATATATTTGTAAAAACAATTAAAAGGAAAGCATTGTATAGAAAATTAGACAAAAGTTGAAAAACAAAAACTAATTTATTGTTATATTAAAAAGGTGTTAAAAAACAAAAGTTGAAAAGCAAAAACTAATTTAATTACTTTTAATGACCAAAATCCTTTTCATATTATAAAAATAAAAGGTTATTGTAAATGAAAATATGTTTCGAATATAAAACAAATTTGTTTCACATTAAAAGATTACTTGCATGACATATTACAAATTAATAGATTATATATAGACCAAACAAACAAACGGATTAAATTAACACCAATTCCAAAAAACCATATATTAACTCAAATTAAGTTTTTACATAAATATAACCAAACATCAAATGTAACATTAAATAAGTAAATAAACTACCAGTTTAAACAAGGGTTGACATTAGATGAGCAAGAAATCTATATAAACAACCATACAATATCATAAGTATATAACAATATATGAACATTCAAGTAGCCCAAATAAAAAAGTAGAAATAACATTGTCTACATAATAAGTTGATAGGTATACAAACTTGAATGTCTTGTCAAAAACATTAAAACATTATATATTAACATAAATTCAGAACGATTTTCTTGAAAATTTCCCTTCTTTATGTAAATCATCCACTTACACCACCTGATAATAGAAAACAAACAATGGAAAGTCTTTATTTAGAAAACATAACTATATTGTATGTTTATATCATAATGAATGTATGATAGTTAAATTTATCTACCTAAGTATGTTAAAGTATATAAGAGCATTTGTTAATGTAACACAAACTAAATATAAACATAAAAAGGATATTCAAAAATAATATATAAACATGTCTAAGTTTTGTTTACCAACTTGAGTCTTGAACCAAAATCCAGCAAAAAAACCTAACTCAAAACAACATAAACAACCAAAACAAAGTCAACAATAAAGTCAAACTTTGGACATATCAAATAAATAAGTAACATATTTCATATGTGTTACCTTAAATTCCGAATCAGAATCCAAATAGCTTTCAATATCATCAAATTCTGATTCATAGTTTTGACACTATAACAACCATTTAACCTTCTCATTGACCTCATTCTCCAAATCAAAATGCGCCCTTTGTTTCCTCACATTAGAAAACTTCAAGTCATCCAAATCTCTTAAAAGATAAAGATCAGGGGATTGCAATATTGATTTAACATGAACAGTATTGTTTTGCCCATTTACATACTTATTGACAACATTATTTTGCAAAGGATAATAGAACCACTCACTAACATTAACCATCGGAAGTAGTTGTTGTTCATGTTGTTGAATATTTTCATAAATAACATTCAGTAGTGCTTTCTCTTCATCGGTTTAAACTTGTTTTCGAGTACCGATGTTACGTATTTGGTACTTAAACAGAATACTAAAAGACATAACAGAATCAATAGAATCCTTGTGGATTATTGACAGATCGCTAAGAAGAAAGTGATAGTTATTAAAATCGGATGAAAATTTCCAGTTAACAATTGTATCCATGGTTGAAGATATGGAAGACAGGATATGTATTGATGGAAGAAGTTATGGTGTGTATGGTGATATTCAAAACTGAATTTTGTTAACGAAATGGAGAATGGTGGTTTACAACAATCAATGAAACTCATCATTTATCCTATATGTTTTAGACTATTTATGAACATTAAACCTATTTTTGTTTTTACTTTTTAATATAGTAAATTGATAAGTTATATAATGCATACAAAATATATTAGAGTATAGATAAAATCAGCTATAATATATTAGGATATAAGTAAAATGTTTGAAATTTAAATTTCTTCTAGATTAAATATATACAAGAAAAATAAAAAACATGTTAATAAACAACAATATGCACTTGACTTGTTTCACACTCAGACATAAAACAACTAAACATTAATTTATTAAAATTAAATCAAAACATAAATATTACCAAACATCCAAATAAGAATAAATTGTTCAAAACAACAAACATTCAAGGATAATTGTTAAAAAACAAAAGAAAAAACCAAATATAAAATATCCAAATCTCTCAAAAAGACTTAACATAACTGTAAACAAAAAAAAATTAAATTGTTCACTTAGATTCATTCTCCACTTTAGGAGTTAAAAGTGTTGCACCATCGCATGATTCACTGGTGGTCCCCATCTCTTCGATAGTCTTAGACTTCAACTTAGTGGCCGACATGCTAGCATCATCGTCAACTTCAAAAACTTCAATCAGTTTTCTCTTAAGTTTATCGTCAGAAGACGTTGACATTCCTTTTGTATAAGTTGCCACATCCTGAGCATCAACATTCGAACTTGGAGTTTGATTATCTCCAATATTAGAAAGTTGTTATTAAAAAAGTAACAGCCAATACAAAATCATGTTACACATCTTTCTGTTAACTATATTTATAAGTTTGAACTATTATATTACCCAAAATATCTATGCCTTAATAGAAACCGAACCGGATGACTGGAATTCAGAAATAGATGCTCCCAATGTAACAGAATTAGAATCTGATTGCTGATAATACAAAAATGGAAAATCAACATATGTTAATTGTAATAATTATAAGATAAAATTAGTAATAAAATAATGTTAAGATTATATTATTTCCAAATGACCATTCTGCGGTGATTCAGTGATAATATTAGTGTCATCAGTAAGCTTGTTTATACCATAGTCCTCGACATTGTTTATGAAGTTGAAATCTGCCACATCGACCTTAAAAGCGAATATCTTTTCTAAAACACAATCCAACTCAGCAGGGAATCCACCATTTTCTACCTTATTCTGTAATAAAATTAGATGACAAATAAATATAATATTAATCATTATTAAACCTAACAATATAATGACAATGATGTATAAATAATAAAGTATTTTCGTGGAAAAACAAACCTCATTTTGAGAATCAATCAATTCTTTTGTTGTTTTGTTAGTCAGCATTTTAGCATCTCTATCAAAGAGAGTCAACGACACAACTCCAGTGGAATCATGCACCCTTATTTTTGATCTTGAACATAAAAAAGTTTTTAAAATATGTAAATAGCAAGAAAAACATATACTTCTACAAATGACAAATTATTAAATATGATTTGAATTCAATAAATACCTAGGTGTAGGGATAACACCTAAAACATTGCATCTTACTGTTTTGCATTCATACTCCTTTCCACCTTCACCATTATTTTCCATGAGCTTACGGCTACAAGTATTACAACCAATATAACCCATTCCGTATCTTGACATATCGCCTAATTATGCCAACGGTAATGATACTTTTAGGCTGCAATAAAGTAAAAGGCACTTAATCAATATTCAATTAGTATTGAAAGATAATTATGATAACATAAAAAGTGTAATAATTAACTTACAAATATAATAGTACAAATATCACCGATATTAAAAAAATTTGTTGCTCTCAAAAAGTCATCATCAACAGACGACAACATCTTCACCGGAATCGGTTTACGAACAGAAACATCATTGCCATTTAGCAAACCCAACAAACTAAAAAATTTAAATTTTAAAGAATTTAGGAATCAGTAAGATAATATAAAATTTAAATAACAAAATCTATGAACTAAAACAATAATTACTCGTTTAATAATATACCTGTTTTTGTATTATTCTATTTTAAATAAAAAGTCATTTATAAAGAAACAGCTAACATTAGATCCAAAAGAATTAGACACGTACACTTTCTCTAACAAAAATGAAAATTATACAAGGAAACATTAGTTAAAGTTAGTGACATGTTAAAACTCAAGTAACTTCAAAACAATACACATAGTTACCTTTACCATCATAACCGGTGTAATACTTAACCATACCAAATTGCAGTACAATAATGGTCTGGCCTTCATCAAAATGTTCAATTACATATTTAGAGAGCTCAGCCGCATAATGATCCCATAGTGTGAGATATACACAATTTCCACTGAAATGAGAGAAGTGTTAAATACGGTATAAAGTATATTAACAAAAATATGTCACCAAATGTTAGTGTAAATAGTAATACCTTAAATCACATATCTCCATTGTACGCTTGTTTTTGTCTTTGATGTTTGAAGCATTGCTCTTGAACACATGAACCACGTGA